>NW_020272969.1:0-1659 GCF_003268045.1 Sipha flava | reverse complement strand
TGTCGTTGGACGTACAATTCATGACTAATAGCAACGACTGATTAAAAGTTTGTATTTAATATTAAATTCGTCACTTTTGCATAGTTACCCTTACTGTATATCATACGAAATTATTTCTAAACGTCATCTAACCACCTCCGATTCAGCCAGCATATAATTATAAGATATCTCATACCTTTAAATACATTGATAATATTATAATTTACGATGATTGAGAATCAACGAAGGAATACATATAAAATCACGACATATGCATATGTAGTTCTAGTCATTTTTTGGAGTTTTAATTATATATTCTCCACAAAAGTCGATTTGAAATAATATCTATATATGGATACTTAGTGTTATAGCTATTGATTACATTAAATAGCTTAAAGTATACATTTCATATAGATTGAACGAAAATATATTTAAAAATGTACAAAAATAAGTAGTATTATAATTTTTATTTTATCGACTCACATTCAGAAGGCGTTTTGGACGACGAATAGTGTATGAATTTCGTGTATTGATGTTTGTCGTTGGACGTATAATTCATGACTAATAAAAACGACTGATTAAAAATCTTTATTTAATATTAATTTCGTCTCGTTTCGCATAGTTACCCTTACTGTTTATCATACGAAATTATTTCTAAACGTCATCTAAACACCTCCGATTCAGCCAGCATATAATTATAAGATTTCTCGTACCTCTAAACACATGGATTATATTATAATTTACGATGATTGATAATCAACAAAGGAATACATATAAGATCCCGACATATGCTTATGTAGTTCTAGTCATTTTTTGGAGTTTTGATTATATATTCTCCACAAAAGTCGATTTTAAATAATATCTATATATGGATACTTAGTGTTATAGCTATTGATTACATTAAATAGCTCAAAGTAAACATTTCATATAGATTGAACGAAAATATATTTAAAAATGTACAAAAATTAGTAGTAAATGGTTAATTATAGTGAAATAGTAATGTGTGATAAAATATAATTATTATACCTTTGCACGGAAACAGTAAATGTATCTAGAAATAATGGCAAACAGAAAAAAAGTTTAATAAGTTTCATAAAAATGAATAAATTCAATTTCAGATAACGTTCATTAGGTTAATCAGAGATGGCAATCGTTTAGGTGAGAGGTGTAACAAAATAATTGTAAATCAGAGTATACATAAATAAAAAGAAAAATATAGACGAAAAATTATATGTAACGAAAACAAAATTAAAAAATATTAAAAAAAAATATAAATTTAACATTATGTTATAGTGTGTATTGCAATAAAATTATAATAATTCGTTCATAAATCCAATAATCTAAATTATTATAGCGTGAAAAATCTTATAAAAAGGAAATTCATTCCAAAAAAATAAATAATTGTACTTTGAAAACCTTCCAGGATTTATCCAGAAGAAAATAAAATCAAACGAGTATTATAAAATTTATTATATCGACTCACATTCGGAAGGCTTTTTGGACGACGAATAGTGTATGAATTTCATGTATAGATGTTTGTCGTTGGACGTACAATTCATGACTGTTGGCAATTACTGATTAAAAATCTTTATTTAATATTAATTTCGTCTCGTTTCACATAGTAACCCTTACTGTTTATCATACGAAATTATTTCTAAACTTCATCTAAACACCTCCGAT
>NW_020272968.1:71868-76039 GCF_003268045.1 Sipha flava | reverse complement strand
GTAATTTTTCAAATAAAGTCAATTATTTTTCAAAAAAAAAAAAAAAATATTTATGACTTCATTATAAAACGCTCCAGTATGTTTTAGTTGGTCAATTAACTCCTTTTCTATTGAAATTATAGCAAGAGAGCTTAATCGATTTTGGGAAATACTGTTGCGCAAATATGTTTTTATACGTTTTAGACAGGAGAAACTCCTTTCCACTGATACGCTGGTTGATGGTATAGTTAATACTAAAGAAAATAGTTTATAAACTTCAGGCAAAATTACTTTTAATCCACTACTCTCAAATATTTTTACTAAATCATAAACATGATGTAAATCTTGATATTTTTCATCGTAGTATAATACTTCTAACTCTACTTTTAATTTGTTATTATCAACAAATATGTCGGAATAAGATTCTCCCAGATTTTGAAATGCATTTACAGGGAAATTTGTAGAATAGTATTTAAATTTTGAAACATCAGCCAGTTGTAAAAATATCAATTTATCAGTATTTTGAAATCTCGTCGTTATCTGGAGTAAAATATTGTCAAGTATTTCATAATATAATATTTTATAATTTAATTGAGGATTAGACATATTTCTTGTTTCCTTAAGGTGTTTTGTTAACGCTAACGCATTGTTAAATAGTTTTAAAAACTCAGATTCATTTCTTTTTTTACTAACGAGATCATATACTATATTTATTTGTCGTATACAATATTCCATATCAAATGATTTATTTTGAAGTGTATTAAACAATTTGTCAGTGAGTAAAAATATACTGTTAAATATTTGAGCTAAAAAAGCGAAGTCAAGTTTTTTCAAATTGTTTAAATGCCCAGTTGAACCACAAATGACGAATTTGAATCATTTATAATATGTTCAAAAACCGTTTTAAATTCGTTCCACTTGTCTACAACTAAATTCAAAATTTTTGAGCGAGAAGCCCATCTCGTCTGAACAAATTGCGGTATGCGTTTACAAACAATAGCATCTACAACATTCGTACGCGAGGTAGAATTATGAAAAAAAGCGGAAATTCCAGTCATGTTTGCAAAAAAAAATACGACACTGTGTGTTAGCACTGCAGCCATGTTGTAACACCAAGTTCAAACGATGCGCTAAGCAGTGTGTAAATAACGCATTAGGAGCAACCTCTGTAACTTTAGCTTGTAAACCATTTACATGACCGGCCATGACACTCGTGCCATCATAACACTGACCAATTAACTTTTTTTCCATATCAAATTCTAATAATACAGAATTTAACCTGTTGAAGAGACCCTCAGCAGTGCGATCCTCACTAACATTATAGAAACCAAGAAACCTTTCTACCAATTCAGATTTATTTGTTATATATCTTAGTATAATTGAACATTGTGTTCTTTGCGAAATATCTGTCGTATCATCAACTTGGACAGAATAAAACATACACTCTTTGATTTCAGTTTTTACCATATTACGTATGTGATCAGAAACACATGTTATCAAATCATTTTGTATTGTATTTGATAATCCTGAAAATATATTTTTTATAGCATTGTAATGGTTTTGAATCTCTAATGAAAACCTAGTAATATGCATATCAAAGAGTTCTTTAAAATTTCCTTTATTTAAAGAACTCGAACTTTCGTTATGCCCTCGAAAGGCCATTTCCTGTCTACTCAAAAATAACACAATATCAATTAGACGTTCCATAAAAAGTCGGTTAAGCCGAACATTTTCATTATATTTTTTTTTTAAACAAATAACCATGTTCGGTCAAAGCGTCTACTATAGTTACTCTATTATTTTCTAAATGTTTTAATTCTAACATACAATGAATATGTTCTCTGGCAGATTCATGAAGTTTAACACTACGTGATAAATTTTTTAAATCGCCATAACCCGTTGTAGTCCAAACAGATTTTGTCATACTTAAAAGCAAACACAGCCAACAATACAACGCCTGTTTATAGTGGCTTCCACAAAGCCAAGTATGCATATCGTACCATTTATGATAAAACGCTCTACTAAACATTTTACCACCTTTCTTATCCTTTGACTGACAACACAATTGGGGAATTGGCTTACCAAGTTCTAGCAATTCATTTTTGTCATTAGTTGTCCAACGTCGAAATGGCGTTTCTAATAGTTGAACAACAGGGTCATATACAGGATTCATTTTTAGTATTGATAATACGTCCTAACTAACTATCTAATGAACAATGAACAGTTTACAGTATCTACTATTCTACTACACGTCTACACACTAACCGCTACAAAGTGAAAATGTGAAATACGACACTTTAAACTAGACTAAACTAAACGAGTAATACTGTAATGTTTAAAATGAAGAACAATTACTACACTGGACAGCGTACAATATTACACTAATATAATATACGTCCTACGACTACGTCATGAACAGACGTAATACAAATATTTCATTACCAAAAGATAACAGACGTGCGACACCGCGACGGCCGTCTGGCAAGCACAGCCCCCCCCCTAGCAAGTAGCGCGGCTGCATACAATTAATGTACCGGCGGCCAATGTTTATAATATCGTTGTGCGTTTGATTTTAGTCGCCTCTGACTGCGGTCTGCGCATGCGCAATTTACACTATTTTACGAGCTTATATGTGTGTGCGTAGACGCACCTCGCATGCACTAACTTAGGCGACGGCGGCTACCGCCTCTCGCCGCTGACGATCTTAGCGCTTTAGCGGTGGCGGTGGCGGTGGCGGTGGCGGCGGCGCCGTGCCGGGCCGGACGCAATATTAAATAGAAACTATTAATATTATAATAGCT
Organism: Sipha flava; assembly: GCF_003268045.1. Classification (NCBI taxonomy): domain Eukaryota; kingdom Metazoa; phylum Arthropoda; class Insecta; order Hemiptera; family Aphididae; genus Sipha; species Sipha flava. The sequence continues at coordinate 73,259 of NW_020272968.1, read as the reverse complement.
CGTAAGTTACATTGCAGCGACGTGCAGCCATTCTCGCGTTCGCACAATTTCTGTACAAAAAAATAATATTCAATATTGTTCTTATATATATATATATATACATATATATATATATATATATATATATCTAAAATAAATAAATATAAATTAATTAACTATAATTAAAAATTAAATTATACGATTAAAATTTTAAATTTAAAAATAGTACAAAATACCAATATAAATAACCAAATATTTTTTATTTTCGTAAAAATTACAAGTGAGGCGGTGCCTTTATTGCCTCACCCCCAAAACCGCCACTGAGTATCGAACACAATTATCCGCGATAAACAGGTTATCGATATCACGAAAAATTACAAACAATTTAAAATCATGTGTTATTAAGGTCCAAGGATTTTTGGACGCTAGTATATTGGCATATAGATGCTGTTTATATTTAAGATGTACAGATGATGCGGGTATCCATCATACCAATCTAATTTGCGCAAAATCCATGGTATCGCCTTTGAAAACACTGTCATTACCACGACTGGAGCTTTGTGTGGCACTATTGTTAACGCGCCTAGCGAATAAATTAATACCAAAGTTAAAATTAAAAATTAGCCAACAGTATTTTTGGACGGATTCAGAAATAGTATTAGCATTGATTATAGAATAGATAGATAGTCAACGCAATGTTAATATTTGGCGACTACTCGTAAGATGCAACCGCTATAGAGCGCTGGCGTCGCTGTGATGCAAGGAGGTGGTACCTCTCTCATAGGTAGATGAACGACGAACGCGGTGGGAGCTAGATGCAAAGTGGTGGTACCTCTATCATAGATAGTCATGAAGACGGGAAGGCAATCACGTGGATCGGCGAAAAATACCGTCTTTCTATTTATAGAATTATTTTTCATGTATAATGAAAAATTGAAGTACCATTATATTTATTCCCATTATAATCGATAAAATTAGTGATTATTATTTTATTATCATTATTTCGTCAATATTTTACTATTTACTCTGTGAACATTATTACAACATTATTAGCAACTTATTTTGTTATTTGTATATTATTTATCAAACACATATAAACTGATTTTTTGTTTTGGAGTTTTGGTGTAGGTACCTATAATGAACAATATAGGTAAATCTATATAAAAAACTATATCACTAAGTTCATGTTAAGTACTAATTAATTAATAATAAAAAACAAATAATACCTATTTAAAATTTGTTTTAAATATTTTTATAAAAGTATTTTAATAATGCTTAAATACATAACAAAAAAAGTATTATTTATTACACTGGAGTAATAATAGTTGGATACTTTATTTTTTTCTTTCTTGCTTAATTATCAAAACATTGTATAATTAGTATGGTCATTACACCAATAAATTTCCATAATA
>NW_020272968.1:42673-71768 GCF_003268045.1 Sipha flava | reverse complement strand
CCCCCCCCCCCCCCCCCCCGAGAGCTTTACAAATATATTTAATAAAATCCGTTTAGTAAGCACTGCTATTCCATATAAATATAAATCTGAGCAAAAACAACAACCATTTACATTATTAGGTTTTAACCAAAATGATGCATCTGAACAAGAATGTCTTACAATTTCAACTCCAGTAAATACTTATACACACACAAAATCAAACATGGTAGAGTTGGTTTTTTCTAGCCCCTCTTCATCGTTATCTACTCCTAATAAAACTAAAATTAAAAATATAATACAAATGCCAGACTCAAATTTAAAAAGGAAATGTGATTTGTTAGAAAAAGATACTCCTAGAAAATTAATTTTAAAATAAAAATTAAAACAAAAAAATAAAATTATTCATAATAAAATCATACATATTTCAAAATTAAAAAAAGAGGTAGATGTTTTAATCGCTATAATAATTTAAAAAATTCAATAAATTTACATAAATTTTCATCAATTAACTCCAAAGCAATTGTGACTATGCAATTAAAAGATAGACAACGTCCATGGGCATTAAATGAAAAAAATTTGGCTTTAAATTTATATTATAAATCACCCAGTGCATATACATTTTTACGTTCCCAAAAAGTAAATTTACCAGGACTTTCAACAATTCGTCATTGGATAGGTCAATCAAAATTCTTACCAGGTTTTAATCAAATATTTTTCAGTCATCTTAAAAAAAAAATTGAATCAACTGATTATAAAGAAAAAGTATGCACTGTTTGTTTCGATGAGATGTATATAAAAGAATTTATAGAATATTCCAAAGAATTTGATTTCATTGAAGGTTTTGAAGACTTAGGTCAATATGACAGGACAAATAAAAGTGCTAACTGTGTTCTGGTGTTTATGGCTCGAGGTATTTATTCACCGTGGAAATTTTTCTTTATATAAAGATTTGATTCCAACTAGAAAAAACATAACTAATACGTATAAATGATTAATTACACAGTGATAATAATAGAGCGAACTGCATGATAAATAATTAATTAAATAAATATATTTTAAGTAAATAAATAAGTAAATTTGTAGTGGACTGTATAATTTGATAAAATATGTTATGTTGTCTGGTTGGCACAACAATAAAAATAAATATAAATAATGGAAAAATAATAATATCATTATAAATAATGAAAAAATAATAATATAAATATAAATAAATAATATGCGGCCTACACGGCACGCAATACAAAATAATAAATTTAATACATGGTCCACATGGCACATGCAAAATAATAATAATTTGCCTATGACGGCAAAGCTCGTCGGCCTTTGCCTTTATACAATAATAAAAATAAACAAATATGGTCGACCAATACTCACATCAGATGACTGTAATTGATGGCGGATTTTATCCTGACGCGACCGCACCAGAACTGTGACGAAAATTGCCTATGACGGCACACCGCAGTGTTTAAAAATTATACAAAATAATAAATGTCAGTGTCCAGTACGTACGACCACCAAATCACAATCACCAACGAAGAATGCAATCAAAAAATGAATGTAACAAAAAAACGTGAAATTTACTAACACTGACAAACAATGAATTTCGGTGTGTACACCATGAAGACAGAAAAACGAAAAAAAGACGGTGCCGACGACATTCATCATGAAGGCTCTGGCCGCCGGACACCATAATGAAGATAAAATGCCTCAGTGCCACCACACAAAACTGAAAAACACTCGAAATTAATAAACTTTGTGGCACTGAGAGCATGACTTGAAACTTTTACAAAACATAACCGAAAATTTTTCGAAAAAGTGGAATAACCACATTTTCATGCGATGATTACAGCGCGATAACGTACCCGGCCACAGATATCTATATTATACTAGATGACGAACTTCCGATATCACTTGAAGCACGCATTGATTATGTTATCATATGTCCGCCATGATTTGGGTTGGCAAAATATTGTATCAACACTATTCCCCACACATCACAATATTAATTATACACTATTTAGAAATTAATATTTATTAAATATGCCTGTTTCTTGTGTTGCATACGGTTGCTCAAATCGCTTTAAAAGTAGGTCCTCAATTCACTTTTTTCGGTACGTATGAAGTATAGATAATATGATTTAAAAACACCTCAACATTTACATTTTTAATTGCGATGTATATTCTGTACATTCTCTGTATCTGTATTTTCTCAATTAGCTGAAACATTTCAGTCTCATTCGTGCACCGATCCCGAAAACGACACAATTATTGAAATTCAAAATTTTCTATCAGCTTCGCTACATATGTCGCTACCTGCAAAACCCATCTCCTGGTGAAATTCAGTATATAATTAAAAAATTACCTTCCGGCAAGGCACCTGGAAATGACCTCATTACAAACAAAATTCTGAAAAATCTGTCTCTCAAAACTTTATCATTGCTCACCCACATATACAGGATGAGGCAGTGAATGAGTGATTTTAAAATAACTACGGAAAGCCCTGTAATTGATATGTGCGTACTACAACTATAAAATTATGTTCTCCATAAATAAGCGTTTAGTTATCATGAATCGTTGGACCGCATGACAATATGCGTTCGCTGTAAAAGCGTTTTATTTAAACAGCTGAAGTCACGGTAGCGCAGCGTGTTTCCGCGCTCATTTCGTAATCCTTCCGTGCCGTTAGCCCACGCAATAAAATTATGGGTGAACAATTTCGAACAGAGTGACACAAAAATTAAAAAGAGAGGTGGAAGAAAACAAAATAAGAATTCAGGATAATATTGAACGAGTTAGAGAAGCAATTGGAAGAAGTCGTGGTCATAGCGCTACACTCGGATTATCAAACCGAACCGTTAAAAGAATTTTACATGATGATCTCCATCATCATCCGTACAAAATTCAAGTGGTTCAAGCTCTCAATGAAAATTATTATGTCAGTCGAAGATGTTTCTGTGAACAATTTTTAGCTTTGATTAATGAAAATGAAGATATGGTCCATAACTTATGGATGAGTGACGAAGCTCATTTTCACCTATCCGGAAACGTCAATAAGTAAAACTTTAGGTACTGGAGTGACACAAACTCTCGTCAACTTCATCAAAAACCACTGTATTCCTCTAAAGTCGTTTATAGTTTGTAGTTTCTAAAGTAGTTTGTCGTGCTTTATCTTCTTCAAGAATCATAGGGCCGTAGTTTTTCAAGAACGAACGTGGAGAGGCAGTCGCTGTTAATTCACAGATGTTGCAAAATTTTTTTATTCTACAAATTGTTCATTATGGAGTAACTGGATTTTTCAGCAAGATATAGCTACGAGTCATACAGCTAGAATGAGTATGAATATTCTGAAAGATTTGTTTCCTAACCGTATAATTTCTCGAAATGGGAATATTCCATGGCCCCCACGTTCACCTGATTTAACGGTCTGTGATTTTTTTCTGTGGGGGTATATCAAGAATAGAGTATACTAAACAACACTAAGGAAACTTGATGATCTTAAAAAAAAAATACGAGAAGAGGTGACACAAATTTCACCGGAAATTCTGCGAAACGTCATGACCAGTTTTCAAATATGCATTGACGAATGCTTACTTGCTTCAAAATAGACGCCATCTTGCGGATATAATTAACACTTCTTTAATACTATTTTATGTACTTTCAAGTTATTTAAATACATTTGTTAAAAACATATTTGTTGGTTTCTTATAGTTATTTTAAAATCATCCGATTCATTGCCCCACCCTGTATAATTCTATGCTAAGATTGTCCCACTTCCCTAAAATCTGGAAATTTGCAGTCATTATACTTGTACACAAACCAAATAAACCTAAACATTTATCTTCGTCATACCGTTCCATAAGTTTACTTCCAGTCGTTGGTAAACTTTTCGAAAAGGCCCTCCTGAAAATATTACGTCCCATCCTTCAAAACAATCATATCATATCGAATAATCAGTTTGGTTTTCGAAACAGGCACTCAACAATCCATCAAGTTTATCGTTTTACTGATGAAATCTCAACTGCTCTCGAAAATAAAGAATACTGTTTTGGACTTTTTTTAGATATTGCTCAAGCATTCGATAAAGTCTGGTATGATGGCTTACTATACAAATTAAAACTTTTGATGCCAGCTCCCTACTATATTATTATCAAATCTTACCTACAAAATCGTTCGTTTGTCGTACGATAGGGTAACAATATTTCATCTACTCGCCCAATATATAATGGAGTTCCATAGGGTAGTGATCTATCCCCTGATCTATATAATGTATTCACAGCAGACATCCCTCAATCCAATAACACCCTTTTAGCAACATACGCTGATGTCATAGCTATTCTTTCCTCCAGTCCAAATCATATCTTAGCTTCAGTTGAACTCCAGGATCATGCTAATAAAATTGAAGAATGGGCCAAAAAATGGAAAATAAAAATTAATACGGAAAAGTCTGTGCAAGTTACTTTCACGTTAAAAAAATCTCCCTGTGAGTGCCCTAAATTAATTATGAACAACGCCCTCATCCCTGTCCAAACCAAAATCAAGTACTTAGGCATAACGCTTGATAAAATACTAACCTGGGGCCCCCACCAAAAAGAAAAAAGAAAATCATCGAACAGCAGACTTCACCTCCTCCGACCACTCCTAAACTCCAAAATAACGCTCCAAAACAAACTTATTATATATAAGTCAATCATAAGACCAGTCTGGTTTTATAGAATAGCAATCTGGGGTCCAGCAAAGCCCTCGAACATCAGGCCAATTCAGGTTTTTCAATCAATTGCGCTAAGATTAGTAACCAAACTTGGAAAACAAACCCTACAACAGTATATCAGTACATAAACATATATTTTATATATTTTATTATATATATATATATATTAGTTAAAACCAAATATAACAAGTATAGTGATTTGGTTTTGTGTATTTAAATAAGTCATTTTATTTATTGTATAGTCATTAATTACGAGTATAATATAATCAATATATATTATATATTATATAAATAATCAATAGTGCAATTTTAAATTAATATTCTCAATTCTGTAATGAAATTTAATTTTGATTAAACGTAATGAAAATTGTTTAATTAATAATTTAGTGTGTTCAACTATTTTATATAGTGTAAAGTAATATTGTTTTGCCAACCGAAAATATGACGGACGTATGATAATCTTGCGTCCCCGGGCTTCACTTCTCTCAAAGGAAAACATCGGTAGTGTACCCGGCCGGTCGCACATGGAGGCTTATCACCGCCGCCGACGAGGGCTGCGAATACGCAACGCACCGCTACGCATCGCACGAAAATGATAACACGAAACAAATTACAAAAACAATAATTACAAAAATTACAACTAAACAATATTAACTCGAACAGATGTTTTTCTTTTAGTCTAATCTTATCCTTTGAAACTTTATGCCCTAATAAATTACATATTGATCAAATACATTTGTTTGATTTTAATAAAAACACCGTCACTCCTAATTTACTAAATACTTCTTCAAATTGAAGCTGGCCAAACAGATAATTTAAATTCATCGACTTTAGATACAATTATTTCGATTTATAAAAAACAAAACCTTTTTTCTAACTCGTAAAATAAAAACAAAGTAATACATTTTTATTATGAATGATAATATATATTCTCATGCACGTATAATACACAAAACGTATAATATACAAAGTTCCAAAAATGATCTGATAAAAAAAATACAAATTTGGTGAAGAGAAATATTATACAATCATAGTTGCACGTAATCGTACAAAAACATCGGAGAAAAATCTACGAACAAATGTTTTTAGGACAAGGTGAAAAATTAGTGAAAATTTAAATCGAGAAATAACTTTTTAATCATTAAAAATACATATACTGACGACCATTAACCGTATATGCTTTAACTTGTCGCTTGACAAGCTGGATATCCGCTGCTTCGGTAGGTTTGCACTTGTTGAATGTGGTCGTAATAATACCCAAAAAGTCGCTGAGGTTGGACAGTACATCTTTGTATCCGCGATCGTTGTTCTTTAATAGACCTCAAATCGCCCGGTACGTTTCGGACAATATAAGGCCGTTTAGAAAATCGCTTCCGACGTACTGCATCAACCTCGAGTAAAATCCGTGATTTGAACGTACACGGCTTACATGGTGGGTGACCAGAAACTTCGCGAACCACACCATTCTCTCGTGGCTGTTAAGCAGGTTTTTGATGTGCTGAAACTTGCCACGAACGTTCAGCTCGTGGAGGCACGTCATGGTGATTATGATTTTTTCCGCGTAATCGTCTTCGGGTGTCTTCGTAGGCGTAAACGGTAAAGCCATTAACGATGTGATCGTCCCTTCGACGTTTTCGGCACAAGCGGACAACCCTGCCGAGGCGTCCGACGATGGCACGACCGTTGCCACCATTTCTTCATGACTCTCGATTTCCGCGGGCTTCAAGTCGATGACACTCGCTTCTACGGTAATTGTTGCTTCGCGTTTTTCCGGCTGAGTCACGACAAATGATTCCTGTAACCTCTTGATGTCCACGCTTTTGGTCGACGGTTGGGTCCTCGCCTCTACCCTCCGCTCCACAGGCACGATTAATCCGGTTAGTAACGTTTTGAAATGTGGAATTTTAGATATAGAAACGCAGTAATGAGGACAGTACCATAATCGATACCTAAACCGGATCAAAGCAGTCGTGCCAAAGTTTTAAATTTCCGAGTATGGATGTTCCTTGAGAGCATCCAGGACAAAGGCCAAGGCTTTTCCTAGAGCCTCGGAATCGAATATCAAACCGCGTTCGATCACACCACCGAACATATGGGCACATCAGTTTAACGCTTCTGCGGTGTACGTTCGGAAGCATTCGATCTCGCTGAACAAGTGCTTCAACACGTAATCGAATACCTTTCGGTCGTGTTGGACCGACGACTTTTTGAGTTCCGTTAGAGTGTCAAGAACTTTTTCTACCGAATGTGCGAGTTCGGCTCGATGGTCGAAAATCTGTTCGTAGCATTTCAACGCTTCGTCTTTCACGTTGGCAAAAAAAAACGAAAGTTTCGGGACCAACGTGACGACGGTCTCTGTTTGCAACGCGAGCAGTTCGCGTCGGCGGTAGATCGGGTCCATCGAGACGATATTGTGCTGCTCGGTCGCGTCCCCTTGCTCCGTTGATTGGCCGTTTTCGCGGCCACATTCTGGGGATTTACCTGTAGTCCGGGTAAGCGTGGCTCTTCTGGGCAACAACAACGTCATTTCGGAAGAATTACCGCGTCAACTGCTGTTGAGAAACAAAAAAAAAAAAATTAAACCAAAAACGATTTGCTGCGTTTCACGACGAATCCGTGCGACGATTTTCGTAGGAGATGTACGTATCGTTCAGACGGTTATGGGAAATAGGTTGCTTTTATTTTATTACGATTTTTTTTTATAAGCTTTGAACTCCATGAATCGCTCGGCAACGCCACATGCTGGTCATGGTTTGTCTTTGAAAATGTTGGATTGAGATCGCTTCATATTAGTTCGAAATTTAGATGAAAAACCTTATAAAAGCTTCATTAGAAAATTAAAGCCTACCCTTATAACGACTTTAACTACAATATTTGTTCATATGTTGTTTTGAACGAAGTTCTATGTAAACTTCTGCCTGTCATTCTGTATGCACTTCAATAAAATTATAAATCGATGGATGTGGGTGGTAAAATTGATCTTTCAATTGACGGTGAAATAGGTTAACTGGACCATTAGTAGTCCTTGGTTCATTCAAAGGTAGCTCAGTTCAAAGGGGTGGTAGAAGTCTGCTGTAATTTTTAATAAAATTTGATAAAATATGATTTAAAAACGCAGAAATTCTATACATTTCAGGAGCAATAAAAAATACTTCTTAAAATGCATCAGAAATTTCAATTAGGGGTAAAAAAGTCAATCCAAAAAAAAAAAAAACTATAACCAATGTGAAATTTCCGTATTATATTTGTCATACTCAATTTTAAGTTCCAATTTTCCATATTATCTATATTTATCTGACCTACATTAGTGAATATCTAGGGAGAGTCCATACCAAAAAATAAGTAATAAGACAGTTTATGTGTGTTCGAACAGGCTATTGCATGCTGTCTGGCCGCGACAACCGGTTCCCCCCCGATAGCGTGCCGATTCTGAAATGTTCGAGAACTTTCGGTCGGCACGCTTCGTCGAGCTGGCATCACGATCCGGGCGATCCGTGGTCCGACACTTGCAACCGAGCGAGCTGGTGGTTCCCACCGGGTGTGTGACTTTTCTTTTGCCGTCGTGCATGTTACCGCCGGGTGTGTGACGTTTCTTTTGCCGTCGTGCATGTTACCGCCGGGTGTGTGACGTTTCTTTTGCCGTCGTGCATGTTATCGCCGGGTGTGTGACTTTTACTTTGCCGTCGTGCGTATCACCGCCGAGCGTATTACCCCTTTTGCCGTGGTCCGTCAACTTCGTGTGCGTGGCTTGTCCTTTCCACATCGCCATTCAAGCCATCGGCAGTGTCATCGTCGTCGAGGTTGGTCGCGTCCAGTGAGCTTCCGAAGTCGTCAACATCTGTCGGTCTTGGTGGCTGTCGCACGTGCTGTGTGCACGGTCGCGTGGGCGCAACCACACAGACCATAAGACCGATCGAGGTATTTATGATCGAAACTGGTGACACGTAGCGTGACTTAACTTGTGTATTGTTCACAATAATTATTGTTCATTTTTTTGTCATATCTTTATTATAATTATTATTATTATTTGTATAATTGATAATATCTATGTTCATTTGATTATTTTAATCCTTGGGCGCCCATCAAATGTGTAATTATTATTATTGTTATTATTATGGGATATTTACTTTAATATAAATTAACGGTATCATAATTTATGTCCTTGACTTAATTTAAGGCTACCTCTGTCCCTCATTCCTTTTTGTGGATTGACGTTGTAGTCGGGTTTATTTCGAGTGTGGCGAAGCTGTCGGGTTACCTCTGTCCGACCATTGAGGTTTCGCGTACAATGTGTATCACAAAGATATAAAATAAAATTTAGAATCAGACACGGTCAATAGCTTGCACCAGCATAACTATTGGCTATTCAAGTTTATTTTTAAATCTAAAGGAATTAGATGTATTTAGATGTATAGAAGGAAAGAAACTCAATATATGTGGTTGAGTACTTAAGTGCCTTATATGAAAACTTAATTTGGCAGATAAAAATAATTATTTAATCTACTTTAACGAGTTTAATGCGTTTGAGGACAAGTTTTTCAGAATTAGTCTGGAAAATAAAAGTAACAAATGCTTATAAGTTATTTTTGTAACTGATTTATCAAATAAGGGTTTTTTTTTTAATTTTACCGGTTCTAAGATTAAATACTATATTACAGACAATTTCAGTTGCCAGGGGAAATATGAAACAGGAATTATCGCATAGAGAATTTATGTTAGCATTGTATATTTTAATTTTTTTAAAGTTATTAGGTAACCTTAGTAGTTGAAGTTATTGATTCATAGCTGGTACCAGTGACGGCGTGACGGCAGAATTTTGAGTCCCTGGACTCAAGTCAGTGGGTGGGTAGGTGGGTGGGTATTGACCATTGGGTATCGAGTGGGTATGTAACATGCAAAACGAATAGTGGGGGAACTCTTTTAACAAGCTACTCTTAAATTTCTTTTTAGGTGGGTAGGTGGGTGGGCAAAATCTTAACAGGACTTATGAAGTAAAATATTTCGCACCGCCACTGTATTATAGTATTTATAATCAATTATAGCATTTATTGTAAATGGTGACTCAGTCTGGTTAGGTATTAACATGGAGGTAGGTAGGTAGGTACAAGTTTTAAATGTGTACCTATATAGTCATATAGATAATATATATAGATTAGATATAAATATAAATAATATATAATAATATTTATATAGGTAGGTAGGTGATTTACTCATAAGTCGTAAATCATAATTAATTTTAATTAAATTTTATTTTTAAGCCGAACTCTTTTCTTTCTGTTAATGAAACTATAACATTAATTCCTGGGATGTTTAATAATATTGTTAACTATTATCGGAATCAAAAATAAATAAAATTGATTTTTAATTTTTCTAAAATATCATATCGGCATGTTTTCGTAATACATTCAAAACTATTATTTTAATAAATAACGTGTAAAATAATACATTGGTGCGTTACATCATAGAGATTACTCTTTAAAAATAATTGCGTTAATTTAAGTAAAATGTAATGAAATTACTGCTGAGTTACTAAAAAAGTAATTGCGTTACAGTAATTTGTAATTTGAGTTACGTTACCCAAAACTGCTTATAAGTAAGAAATGAAAGAATGATGAAACAAGTCAAAGGAAAAAATAAAATAATTAATTATTTACTCAGGCGTATTGTATATATTAATTTTAAAATATAATAGAATCACAATTTAATTTGTATTTAATGTTTTTTTTAAAATCTCCATATGTTACTGAAATCAATAATTATACAAACGTTGCTTGATAATGTGATATTTTATTATAAACCGATTAGTATTTGATTATTTTTTTGTCTTTTTGCCATCTATAGATAATTCTTTGCTGAATGGAGCTTCGGCATTCGTGTGTAAGTAAAATTTAGTTCCAGTTATCCTGGGAAAAAAATTTGTTCCGTTACATTTTTAATTTAAAATATTTTTCTCCCATCCTTAACTATTATATTTATATTTAAGTATGAATAATGTTTATGTTAATTAATTCATATTTACTTTGGTGATGAATGATGGCCCATATTATTTATATTGTTATGCGCGCATTTGTTGCTTGTGAATAATTCCCACGAATCACATTCCAAACTTTTAAAACTATTTTCATTATCAATCGATTCGCGATAGAATAAATAAGCTCTACTATGATCACATATCACTGTAATTCAATTAACAAAAATGCTGTTTAATGAATCAAAAAACTTACATTATTTCGATATTCAGAACAATCAAAAGATTTTTTTTTTTATATACATACAAATAAATTTATATAAGTATCGCTATTTTTTCAGCGTATCGTTAAGGTGTGTATCGACTATTTTCAACTAGAACAAAAATTGTTAGAAACATATTTACACATAATTGTAATATGTCGCTGACTAGTAGACTGTGATACTCGAGAAACACCGTACTGTAAATATTGAGTTCACAGCGATTCGTAACATTTATACAGCAAAACTTCATGAGTTTGTAATACTTTTTCATACTTGTTTATCTAATTTAAAGATCATAGTAAATTCGTATTGTGGCACATTTACGTATACATATTATTTTAACCATGTGCATAAATCAGTTCTGCGCTAGCCGTCGTCCAGTGCACACCTGTGCTGCGTTGCGTCTCTCTTATCTAATCGCGTACACATAGTATAGTCGTTTAGTCTCATTAGTCTAATTATTAAACGCAAAATAAACGTAACTAACGTCCCACTAGCACCGGCTCACGTGTCGGATGCCGTATCGCGCTCTCCGAAGGTCGACTTGGCCAAAGCCGACCTTTACCTACATTATATTATATTATTATAAATATAACGTAATTAAATAAATATTTAATTAATTATCATGGCTTCAACAGTCAATAATACAAAACCTAACAATTTAATCTCTCCGATTAAACTCGTAAATAAAAACATCGCAAAATCATCAGATTCAAGCTCTACGACACTAAATGATCACAACAACGATAACTGGCAAATTAAAAAAGACACAAAACCAAGCAAAAGGAACTTATCTAGCTCCTCAGATCCGTCCGTTTCATCCCCAACATCTCAAACATAGAAAACAAATAAACGTGTCAAGCCACCGTTTATAATAGCAAACCGATTTCAAGTCTTATCGCCAAACAACGATGAGGTATTTTCGTTACCCGAACAGGACGAAAAACAAACATCTACGCAAGTAGAAACTTCTTTCAAACTACCTCCCCCAATATTTATGAGAGGTATTACTGAATATAATAGACTTTGCACCGAATTTAGTCAATTTATTGGTATAGAAAATTTTTATTGCAAATCATCAGCAGACCAACTAAAAATACAAACTGCGTCCGCGGAAGCATATAGACTCATAGTACATTATCTGAAAAATAACAATGCCCAATTTCATACTTACCAACTCAAACAAGATAAACCTATTCGCGCTGTCATACGAAATATACATTCATCAACCACAGTCGATGAAATTAAAAAAGAACTGACAGATCTATCATTCGAAGTACAACAAATAACTCAAGTTATACATAAAACTACTAAACTACCACTTCCATTATTTTTCGTAGACCTACCACAATCCGAAAAATCTACTGAAATTTTCAAATTAACCTCACTGCTATACGCCAAAATCAAGGTAGAAGAATCTTACAAACATCGCACAATCCCACAATGCTTAAACTGCCAGGATTATGGCCATACTCGGGCCTACTGTGGCTATCCTGCCCGCTGCGTTCGCTGCGGCGCTCCACACTCCTCTTCGGACTGCCCTAAACCACGAGAACTACCTGCCAAATGCGCCCTTTGTGCCGGAGAACATCCAGCCAATTACAAGGGATGCACCGTCTTTAAAGAGTTACAACGTCGAAAAAAACCCAACTCAAAAAGTAATTTTTTACATGATAATTTGTTACACGACAATATTAATACAAATCCAGACGATAATATTGAAAATGTAAAAACGAGCCACCCATTAACTTCCACTTATTCCAAAGTTAATAATAATAATCAAATGCCAAAATCTTTTGCACAGGCCACCCGAAATCAACCAAATCATGTCCTTGTCAACACATCACCCCCTTTAGATAACAATAATGTCTTAACTAATTTTATAAATGAATTTAAAACTCTTATCAACCCATTGATAGCTCTTCTTACTCAAGTAATTTCATCCCTACTCGAAAATAAAAAATGATAAATTCACAAACTAATAAATCCCTTATAATATTACTTTTTAATGCCAATGGTCTTAAAAACCACGTCACGGAACTCCAACACGTTTTATACAACTGACGTATCGACATAGCCTTAATCACCGAAACCCATTTTACGCTATATTCAAAAATTTCAATTCCCGGTTACATCTTACTTAAAACCAACCACCCAGGTGGCACAGCCCACGGGGGTGTTGCAATACTTATAAAATCCAAACTTCGATTCCATCCACTTCCTTGTTTTTCTCAAGACTTCCTACAATCATGTTCCATCTCGATACAACTCAATAATATCCCGATAGTCATAGCAGCAATTTACTCCCCCTCCCCCCTAAGCATAACATAACTTTAAACAACCTGTCTGACTATTTCGAAACAATAAACAACACCTTCAGTAATTTCACTATAGGAGGCGATTACAATGCTAAGCACCAATCCTGGGGTTGTCGTACGAACAACCCACGAGGCAACCTCTTATACAATTTTACTAACACAAAAAATTATAAAATCCTCTCACCTCCCGGACCAACATATTGGCCAACTTCTCAATTTAAAAATCCAGATATTCTCGATATTTTTGTTTCAAAAATCCCTAATAACTTATATTGTCTTACTAACAATATTCTAGATCTCAACTCTGATCACTCCTCGGTCCTTCTTAATATATCTGGCTCTCCTCTACTAACCACTGAACCACCCAAACTCTTTTCTGCTTCAACCAATCGACATATGTTCCACAACTTAGTTCATCAACAAATTAATTTAAAAATAAGGCTGAAAAACAATTCTGATATCGACGAAGCAGTTAACAGTCTTACAAAAATAATTCACTCAGCAGCAATCACTTCAACAACTATGACAAACAAACCCACTCAAATACACTCAAATTCTCAGATGCTGCCAGCTCAAATTCGTTCACTCATTGTAGAAAAACGCAGAGCACGAGCTCAATATCAATACACTCGCTTACCTTCCCACAAATTATTATACAATAAGTTAGCTAATTCTTTAAAAAAAACCCTAAACAAACTTAAATCAAATGAACTCGAGCAAAAACTATCAAAACTTTCAACGACCGACGGTAGCCTTTGGATTGAAACAAAAAAATTACTCCAATTTAAAAATCCCTCTCTACCTATTAAAAAAACTGATAACACTCTAGCTATTTCTGATTCCGATAAAGCGGAAGTTTTTCTAAAACATCTGTCAAATATTTTTCAGCCACACACTGACATAATAGACCTCCAGCACAGCAACCAAGTTAACGCATTTCTAAACTCTCCCCTTCCAGAAAGCCAACGTGAAAAATTTGTCACCCCGAACGAGGTAAAATTTACAATATTAAAATACCCAAATAAAAAATCACCTGGATACGACCTAATAACAGGTGAAGTTGCCAGATGCCTCCCAAAAAAAAGCCATAATTCTTCTAACTTACATAATAAATGCAATCATAAGGCTTGCCTACTTCCCAATTTTATGGAAATTTTCCCACATAATCATGTTCACTAAACCCGGTAAGCCACCTGACGACCCTGCATCATTCAGACCAATTAGCCTTTTGCCCTTTTTCTCTAAAATTTGCGAAAAACTCATCCATAAACGACTATCCTCACACATCACCCTCAATAATGTTCTTCCTCACTCACAATTTGGTTTCCGATGCAAGCATAGTACAATTCACCAAGTTCATAGAATGGTCGATACCATCTCCTCCTCGTTAGAAAAGAAACAATACTGCACAAGTGTTTTTCTTGATATGTCTCAAGCATTTGATAGGGTCTGGCACCAAGGTTTATTATTTAAACTCCGGAAATATCTACCCTCAGCACTTTTTCTATTAATTAAATCCTATCTTGACTATCGCCATTTTCAAATTCGCTTCGGCACAGCCTTCTCAAATATCGCAGCAATTAATGCAGGAGTACCACAAGGTGGTATATTATCCCCTATATTATTTAATATTTTCGTTTCCGATCAACCCACGCTAGCTGACACTCTTGTAGCGGATTATGCAGACGACAAAGCCATTATGTCAATGCACGTAAACCCAGATATAGCTTCAGCTACTCTTCAACTCCATCTGGACCTAATGGCGGACTGGTACAAAAAATGGAGGGTTAAAATAAATAGTACCAAATCAGTCCACATCACCTTCACATTAAAACTAGGACATTGTCCTAACGTTTCAATAAATAATACTCAAATCCCTACATCTGACGCGGTCAAATATTTAGGTCTTCATCTCGACAAACGCTTAACATGGAACAATCACATAAAAACTAAAAGACTGTTACTAAATTCACGCTCCCGCATACTCAAATCACTTTATTCAAATCAATTTACAAATTTAAAAACAAAAATAATAATATATAAATCTCTTTTAAAACCTATTTGGACTTACGGACTCCAACTCTGGGGAGCAGCTAAAAAATCAAACACCAACAAAATTCAAACATTCCAAAATATAACACTCCGCAAAATTACAAATGCCCCATATTTCGTTCAAATCATACACTCCATAACGACCTTCATATAAAAACAATTAACGAAGAAGCCAAAACTTTCTACAATAAATTTCACCTCAAACTTTCGAATCACTACAATCCACTCATAAAAGATCTTTCCATTCGAACTCTACCTGGTAATCCTCAACGCAGGTTGAAAAGAACATGGTGTCGTGACCTTCTCAAATAAATTATCAATTTAACTATTAGCATTCCAACGCACTATTTACATCAGCCAAAGTGTCACTAATGGGTGGCTCCTTTAATCACGAATTTCTCGTCTGAAATATTTTTTATTTCTATTTCTATTGTTACACTGCTCACATATGCTTATTGTGCAAATCGTACAGATTGTATATTTCAAATTAAAATTAAAAAAAAAAAAAATGTGCATAAATCTATTTTAACTATTAAAATTAGTATATAAGTCTTAACATCATAATATTCGAATTATAATTGTTCTCGAAGTTTTTACTAGCCGTAAATTGATCTATTTTCCAACAGACTTACGAGTAAAACCCGGAAATGCAATAACGTTTCTACATCCTGGCTGGGATCCTCCATTGTTCGGATAATAATCAGAGGTTCCCAAAAGATGAGTATGTCCTGTAACATATGAAGACGTATGCATAACATCCACGTAATCCGCATCGTCTTTATTCAAACTTCTAAGTGGTTTTAAACACGATCCAGATGACTCAAATCTGTATCCAGCTGGGTCTAAGCCTACACGGAGATAAGGTTATTTATTCTCGGATATTTATCCAATATTATCAACAATATACATCTAGTTATCTGTTAATTGCAAGGTCGTATCTAAAAATTTTTTTCGGGAGGGGTCCAAAACATGTATATTGTAATTTTATTGAATTTAGACTTTAACTTTTGATATTTGGTTAAAAATTAGAAAGAAAAAGATTTAATTTTCTTTTATTAAAATGAATATCATATTTTCATATGATATTATGATAAAAATTAAAAACAGTCAATGATTAAATGGAGCTTAAGTCATTTTTGACTGAAAATATTTATGTTGGTATTAAAAATAAATAAGTATTTTGAAAATTCGTAAAATATTGAAGACATTTCGGGGGGGGGGGGGGTCCAGACACCCTTGAACCCCTCCAGATATGACCTTGGTTAATTGTATTGCACATACCTGTGATCCTAGCGACTTTCTTCTTCATCAATTCGAAAAATACGTTCCCACAATTTCCAATAACATGAGCACCAAGACTATGCCCTATCAGATGCACATCAGAAGGGTTAATAAGTTTATTAGCGACTAGTTGAATCAAAATATAAGCCAATGCTGTTCCAACATCACTACACTTTGAAGATGCAGAACAGTATAAAATAGTCCCTGCAAACTTCTTCCAATCCAAACTTAAGACGTTATATTTTTTGCTGTGTTTGACTGCGTAAACTAAATCAAAGAAAATTTAAATATTAAGGTAAAGGATTTGAGTAGAAACAATCCATATAGTTTTGTATTTAATAATTCAATATTCCTTAATGAAACCTAATTTAAGTTATCTATTATTTTTATTTATTTATTTATGCTTGACTTCGTAAAAATATTGTGATGCAATAACCCAATCGTGATGGAAGCTGAGTAATTAATAAAATCATATTTTTAATTCGAAATTAATCGAATTGAATACCGTAGGCGCAACTAGAGCCCAAATACGGAGGTACTGAAATTGTGTTATACTCATCCCCACACTAATGAATAAATCGGTATTCGTCAATTGTGCCGGTATAACAACTATACAGTACAAGTAAAAATCATAATGGCTAAAAACAAGAAATTAAAATTAAAATCAAACTTATCATTCTACATACTTGGTATTTACACTAATAGTATATATATATATATATATATATATATATACTAGCTGAATTACCCGTCGTTGCCGGGTTTAAGTATATAAATGTATGTAGTCCGGACTCGTCTCCATCGAAAGTAGCTAATTCAGTGTATAGGGAAAAAAGTAAAAGTGAAGGTAGTGTGGAAGATCTTGACAAAAGTTTTGTAAAAGAAGAAAATATTGATGAACACACTAAAAAATTATTAAACGTAGGAACATAAAGCGAGCATCGTAGAACTCGAAGTAGTCGTAATACTGAATTTGAGGAATTAAGATTTGAAGTAAAACCTAGAAGGAAAATGAATAGCGATATAGTAACACTAAAATTGGAAGAGGCAGTTAAATTAATACCAAAAAGTACTGGAGAAGATGACGTTAATCAGTTTATTCAGGCATGTGATTTAGCTATAGAGTCAGTAGAAAAGAAAAATGTATCGATTTTAATAAAATATATAACAACTAAATTAAGTGGTAGGGCTTTAGAAGCAATTAAATATAAAGATACAACTAAATGGAAAAAACATAAAAAAATATTTAACCGATACTTTTGAGGCACAACATTCCGCTTCAGCTTTACAAATAGAATTAAATTCTATTAAAATGCTTCAAGGGGAAGACGTAAATACTTATACAAATCGCGTAGAAAAATTATTTTATAAGTTAAGTGATATGAGCACTGC
The DNA here is from genome assembly GCF_003268045.1 of Sipha flava. Classification (NCBI taxonomy): domain Eukaryota; kingdom Metazoa; phylum Arthropoda; class Insecta; order Hemiptera; family Aphididae; genus Sipha; species Sipha flava. The sequence goes on along the minus strand of NW_020272968.1, from coordinate 53,807 downwards.
AAATAAAGATGAAAAAGAGGCTAGAATTATTCACGATACAATAAAAGAACAAACTTTAGTAGTATACATAATAGGGTTAATAGGTCCGATACGCACCATTGTAAAAGCGAGAAATCCAAGTACGTTGGAGGAAGCTAAACAGTTAGCGCGTTCAGAAGAAATCGAATATAAGTCTAGTTATGAATTTAATCAAAATGTAAACGAAAATCGAAATTTTAATAATAATTCATCTAATGCAAACAATCAGAATAATTTCAGGAAATTTAATAATAATAATGATAATAATGCACAAAGACCAAATTTCAGAAATAATTTTAATAATCAAAATTTTAGAAATAACACAAATCCAAATAATAATTTCGCGCGATCAAATTTTAATACTAATAATAATAATAATAATAATAATAATAATAATAATATAAATCAGCCGCAAAGACCGATAAAATGTTATATTTGCAACGGAAATTATTTCGCTAACCAGTGCACAAATAAACGTAACTTTACGCATAATACTCGACCACCTAATCAGAATAATTTTACACGACCATCTACTAGTTATAATATGAGGTATATTTCATGTGAATATTGTAATAACAACGGACATAATATAAATGAATGCTATAAAAAAATGTTTAACGATAGACAGAATAATTAAATAACGATGATAATAACGTAAATTCGGAAAACGCGAGCGAGTCGTGCGTGGTACGCGGTACACGTACGATAAATCATATACCGACTGCGCCAATTTTTGTTACGTGCCAACCGATCGATCTGATGATTCAGTTTCAACGTCTCAGTCAACGCTTGATTGGAAGTGTAGTCAGGAATAATTAAGACTTTTTTAAAATAATTAAATTTATTAAACTCATAAAATTATCCTAACTACAATTTTGTAAATATTCCAAGTAGAAATTATCTAAGTCCTAACAATTGTAACTTATAAAAATAATTGAAATATTTCTAAGTCCGGACCATAACATACACTGACGTGAAGGTGCTCAGTGCAGCATAGTCAAAACTCGTCTGATTTGCCCTTGTTTTCGGGTCCCTTTTATATGTGATATCTGTATGTGTGTGTGTAAATCTCAAGTGTGTGTGTGCAAATGAAAACTGATAATAAAATAATTAAAATAAGATAATTTCCTGTGAATTCTGTGAATTATCTCTCAACCGGTCCATAATCAGTGACGCACAGATCCAGGATGTGGTCACCCTCGCTTTTATTACTTATTTCAATTAAATAATAAAATCTACATATTTAGTTGTTAATAATCTAACTTGTCCACGGTTGTGGTTTTTGTAGTTTTGATTATTTAAATAGTTGCAAATAGATATGTGTAACTATCCGTAGATGTTAGAATATATGTAACCATCCGTAGATGCGTTCACAGGAACCCCCTTGTTGTGTAAGTGTTCATGTGTGACTAAGCGGGACGCGACACAATTAAAAAAATGATGAATTGTCTGTGTACACTGGGACATATCTGGTCAATGAGAGCATCTTGCGAATAAATGATTGTGCAGAAATCGTTCGGTAATTTTATACATCCCGTTTCATCTGTAGTAACTTTCCCATCTCCAATATCTAACAATTGTTTTGAGAATCTTTTGCATGCAGCTTTTTTTGATTGAATCGAAATCGAAGTATCGAAATCGTTCGCTATCTATCTTTATATATATTTCGACCATGAATTGTTGACAAAGCTTATGCATCGTAAAATAACTTAGTTCTGATCGCGTCTAATCATCAACCGATATGCATAATAATTTTTTGAACTAACATTCTTATTTGTTTTGGCACCTGTTGCGGGATCTTTTTGTTTAATATTTATGCAATACCCGTCATTTACAACCAAAAATAAAATCAATAGTTTTTAATAGATTTTAATAATTTTTTAATAGTTTTATTTAATATAATTCATTTTCAATAGCGCAGTTATCAACCTGGTCAAAAAATATTAAACCGATTTCAACCCTTTAAATTCAAAATTTCGAAAAATCCTTTCTTAGCGCACGTCTACATCATAATAGCTATCTGTAAGCCAAATTTCAGTCAGATCCGTCCAATGGTTTGAGCTGTGCGTCAATCAGCTTACTGTTTTATATATACAGATTTAAGATATATATATATATATATATTTACACTAATCCTAAAAATTTTGAAAAGTTCTTAGGTCTAATATTAAAATTAGTTATGTCTATTTACTATTTATTTTTTTTTTTCATACATTTAGAGTTTGGTCTATTTGTAATAACCAGGGCTTGGGAGTTAAAGCATTTGCTTATTTTTATGAATTGACTTAAAATGTAGCAGAGTGATATAGAAGTGTACTCGTATGTCAAGTTATAACACGTACAATTATAAAATTTGAAAGTGTTTTTTTTTTTTTTGCTTTTTTCAGAAATTTTTCAAAACGATGCTTATTTCCAGTTTTTCTGATTATTTTTGCTTATTTGATCAGTTTTTTTACGTTTTTATAGTTTTCTCCTGCAAAGTCGTTTTTGATAGAATTAAAATTAAAATTAATTCCTATCTACGTTGTCACGTAGTTTGTAGTCGTCCAAGGCATTGTAGTAGGTTTAATAAAGATATTCCAACGCTGAAAATAGAACCGAGTGTCAAATGTCAGAATGATCATGAACAGAGAGAAAAGTTTACACAGAGGCGGATTTCCCATTAGGCACTGCAGGCAGCTGCCTAGGGCGGCAAAATTTGGAGGCTGCTAATTCTGTAATGTTTTATTAGAAAACATCAAACGTATGTAAAAAAAAAAAAATTGAACAATTATTTACTTTATATTTACGAAAAATAATTGTATAATAATGGGTGCATTTTGTTAATATGTTAATGTCGGAATTTCGAGGAAAAATAAATACCCCCACTGCCATTTTATATTACTAATTCAACTGTAATAATAATCCTATGCTGCTATTATGAAAATCTGTTTTTAATAAAATTTGGTGGACATCCATTGACATTTTTTCAAAGTAGAATAATTAATAAAAGTGAAAAAATACTTTAAACATTCAAATGGATATAGGTATATATGTTTATATATTTAATATTTTGATTAGGTATTTCGGAAGGCGTAATATAACTTCTTCGCTTATTACAGGGGCGGCAAATTTTTAGTGCCTATAGCCGTAAAAAAGATAAATCCGCCTTTGAGTTTACATTTTATTTTTCAGATAAATCCCTTAGAAAATCCATAAAATTTTTAAAGTCTTGAAATTGAAGATTTATTTATTTTTTTTGATTTTTTAGTTAGAATTTTATAGTTTTTTTTTTTCAATAATTATTTTTGCTTAATTTTAAATTTCTTAAAAGCTTATTTTAGTGCTTATAATGATATTTTTAAGTGCTTTTTTAAGCGCTTATTTTAATGATTTTAAGTGCCATAAGTCCCGAGCCCTGGTAATACTAAGAGAACACGTATAATGATTGTTGCATTATATTATTTTTAAAACTTCATAAAAAAAACAAAAATATTTGGATGGGGTGAATAAAAATATTTCCCAAACGCCGAGTGAAATGACTCACAGGCATATGTTGTTCTTTCGCATGATATGTTACTTGATGACCAAAGATACGGGGGAAAAGTTGCATTTTCATCAATATATTTATCCAGGGCCGTTCAGGGGGGGGGGCAACGGGACCATTTTACCCCAGGCCCCACTGTTGTAATATTTTTAGGGGGCCCCCAAAAAATCTTGATGTATAATTAATAATAATAACGAATTGTTGCCGATCACCGTTATTGAGACAAAGATTATCTTCTTTGCGTCATTCACATAATATTATAATGTAATACTTATACAGTTGTACAATGCGCGCGTAAGAGCATGTCACGCCAGTCACGCAGTCAAAACAATTTCATCCACCGGTGCGGTTAGTTACATATTTGCATGATGTAAGTAGTAAGTATGTGATGCAATATATCAATTTAAAAGAGCTTGATTGGTTATGGTTTGGAAAAATACGTTTACAAAAATGTTGTTATTTTCAGTGAGTATTTTGTTAATCATATCTTATTATTATGGTCGAAGGGCCCCAAAATTAATTTGCCCCTGGCCCCGAAAAACCTTGGGACGGCCCTGTATGTATCAATAAGATAATCGCATAATGTATTAACTCGAATATCGATCGGCGCAATAGATGTATACCTATAAATTATACTCTTATTATACCGGCGCAAAGGATGAATACCTCTTTTCCAATCCATAATTTTTTTTTTTTACATACGATTTTCGGCGCAATTGATATAAAGCCGAATAAATAACCTTAATTCATAGTTTTTGATCAAAAATATCAAATTTTGTACTTTTGATATTAAGTTTCTGGAGAATCGTAATTGTAATTTAAATTCAAAAATCTTAATATTTTTTTTATAATTTATATTCTGAGCGAATTGGGAAAGTAATTTGTATTAACATACTTATATGTTTTTTTTTATTTATCATGTCTATGTGTACAATTTTGAGAAGTTTGGTATCAAACATCATGAACATGAGAGGTTTTGATAAGAATTATTGTAAAATTGGTATTTCGTTGAACGATGATTCTCAAAACTTCCATCAAATGTTTATGATTATATCAAAGGTATGAAAAAAATTAAAATTAAAAAGATGGAAAAATTTACGGTGTAGCGGTTTTTGACCAAATTAAATATTTGTTTTTATCGTAATTCAAAAATTAATAATACGAGAGCAGACCTAAAGTCTTCATTTAATACATTTAAAATACTCTTCGTTATTGATGATATAGTTTTCAAAGAATTCAAACTATTTTATTTAAATGTTTTAAATATATTTTATTTAAGCTATTTATTGATACTTAAAAATGTCATGTTCATTTAGCTTCTTTTGTAAAATGCTGATAAAATGATTATAGCTCGACTAAAAGTTTTGAAAACTGAGTAGAAAATTCTTCAAATGTATATTTTATTATTTGAATATATATGTATATTTTATAAACTTACTTTTTTTTATGGAAAATACTCCATTCACTTCGTCAAGGAAATTCTCGGGTAGCCATCCATGAGTCACCAATTTTAAAGGCAAATCTTTTTTCCACACAGACTTAATTTGTTTTATATTTTTCAAATCGACTATATAACCGTATGAGTTTTCACTATTGCTTTTGCTAATGATAGTATATAAAATGCAAACAGTAATATATATATATATATATATAATATATGTATATAAACAAAACGCCCACGCAATAAATTGATTTATATAACAAATATACATGCGTCGCAGACGCCCTACAATAGCAAACTAACCTTACAAGTGTAATAAAAATAATGATAATAATAATAGGATATACACATACATATATGTAAAACTAATATCACCGGTATCGAAGTGGTAGGGAGGAACCTTAGTGAAGGCGTCAACTAAAAGGATTTACACCGGAGGTAATCGACAGGTCGCTATCGCATATGCAAAAGAAGCGCACCACATCGACGATACGCGCACAATGAGGATAGCGAAACACGTACACACAAGAGAAAAAATGACGTCGATACACATGCGTACAACGGTGGCAATAAATACCCGCACAAAAACATTAACGTTGATACGATCGCACCAGTGTCGGCAAAACAGTAGAAATATGTCGATAAAAAATCGGACATACGAAAATTATAAGTACATTATGGCGAACACGACGGTGTGCAACAATGTACACGTACACGGGACCGATCGATTGCTCCCGTTCAGACGGCCAGATAGACGCGAACACCACCTAAAGAAAAACCGGCACGCTCGATAACGTGACGTCGCCGTTTTTCTTGTTGATCGGCGTTATTTTCGATATGACATGATAATGTCATAAACAAAAGGGAGAGCAGTCGGCTATCGAATTGTATCGAAAGTTCTAGAATATTCCAGCGCGAACAGCTCCCATATGGCACGCAGAACCCCAAAGAAAATCTGTAGGGTACCTATGGACGAGATACTGAGAACAGTCAGAAACTCATAATAGGGATCTGATCAAGGAATCATTTATAACAGTCCCTGGTTAAAATAACACTAGGACTAAATGGACAACGCTCAATCGAATAATAACGAGACAAGAAAAATGCAACTACCTTCTCCAGAAGTGGGGCATGGTAGACTCTCCACTAATGCAGACAATCAAACATGTAGTTGAGACGTGTCCCATTACAATATTTGAAGAAGGATTAACAAAACTACACGAGGCGAACCAACAGCTGTAAAATGGCTTGAAGAACTTAATATACGTTTGTGATTTACGAGTATATTGTTATTAGTTTTGATGTAATAATAATTTATTATACATACTATAACCTATTATACCTATATTTGATATATATTTTTACTTGTTTTATTAGTTGACTAATTATCATATCTATTTATTTGTTTGATTTTACTAAGTGTATCTTTACATTTCTCATGTTATCTAAAAATAAGTCGAATATGTCATATGCAAATAATAAAAATAACATTTAGTGTATGATAATAATAATAATAATAATAATAATATAATAATATTCATATAATAATATATATATATATATATATGTTAGAGCGTTTAAATTTTGATGGTCCTGTGTAGATTGTAATTTATTTTTAATTATATTTAATGATGAAAATAATCGTTAACTAGAGTAGTTAATAACAGGCACTGTAAGAAAAATTGGAAGATACGTTTCCACATTTTGAAATGTATATAGTATTTGCATATCTTTAATTAATTTAAGTTTGGCAACGAGATTTCTTGATGTTAGATGAGAATATATTAAACTGTGAAATCGAATCAATTCATCTGCAAAATTATCAGGAGCCAAATCTAGTTAATTTGCAGAAATTTATTGTACATTTTTTATTCTGTTATTCATTTAATTTCTATCCTGATTTTTATTACATAGAAATTCAAATTTTTCTTTTACTTCAATGTATGCCATTTTTTGTTTATTCAAATCAGCTATAAATGTATCAAAAATGACATAATGAATATCATTAATAAACTTCGTTCGTGGATCTAAATGTCTTAATTCAGAATCAGTATCATCTAAGTGTATTTTCACTTAAAGTGTATCTAACCTTATCGTTTATCCTTTAATTTTCTTTTCATTAAACTACTTAATTTTTTTTGACATTTTAAATTATTAAAAATAATAAACAAACAAAAAATAGGTATAAAATAAATGCGACTGACTTATATCACAGAACTAGATGTAACTACAAAAGACAATAACTACGCCAATATCTGATAATATTGTTACTACGATCATAATGGCAATGTTGATCAAAACCCTTGCTTTCGGAGAAAAACCATTATACTTTAAAATCCGCCAAAATATCCACTTCTATTTTGTTCTTCCAAAATATGATAAACAGGTATACAATTAATATGGTTTGCTTAAAGTCAGTGGGTCCAGGACAAATATCCTATTAGTCCTCGCATTAATATTATACTGACTATAGTTAGTATGAATAAATTATTATAAATGAAAATTGTAAGTATTAATTTAATACTTATATTTAAGGCTTTTTTTATAGTATAATAAATCATCAAAATATGCCATTTTTCGGGACACTTTATTCGGGAATATTATCTTTTGATGTTATGATAGTAGTAGAATAATATTTTACTGAGTACCTATAAGATATCATTAACTAAATATTTATTTTGATTTCGAGTGGCAATTAATTTGTTTCATCAATAATCGAATACGATATAATATTTTAAATATTTATATACTTATAATGTATTATACGAAAGCAAAAATACATTTGAAAATCAGCAATCACACCACTTAGGCAATAAATAAAATCATAAAAATATTTATGTAACGTAGGTATAGATTTCTTATTGCACCGGGTATTAAAGTTATCGTATTTTAATAATTTACAAAATATGTAAAATAGCGTGAAATATACATACTCAGGTTGCCAAAATTCAAGTTGTAAGCTATCGATTGTCATTTGAACAATTATTGGGATTTCAATTCCGGATGCTTTTTGAATTAACTCTTCGTCTTGCTTAGATTCTAAAGTACAAAAATTTATATTCATTTATATGATGAGTATAATAAAAAATGAAACGAAAAATGTATGTTTCTACAAAAAAACCTCTACAATTTATAACTTAATTTATTTATATCTTAATATTCAAAATGACAAAATTAAAATATTATTATTGTTCTATGCCCATCTATGAAGATTTCTATTATTTTAATCACATCATGATTCTTATATAATACGGATCACCTTTTTTTTTTTTTTTTGATAAGTCATTAATAATATTAATTTTTTCTTAGGTAATTTAATTTATTTAAATTAGTTTTAAATGGTATTTTCTTATCAATATTTAATAATTGTTTTCAATAACTTTTAATTTATTTAGTTTCTTATATATTCTGAGTATCGGAAAAGGAAACATACGAAATAAACATGAGTTCCCCTCGAAATAAAACAGTTGAGCAACTGGATACTTAAGCTGGGTCCACACCAAATGCGCAAAACGTTTTGCAACGTTGCTACCATGTTCGGCGCTTTTGGTTTGGACCTAGTCCGCGCACGAACAAGCATTTTCATGCATGTTGCGCGTTTGTTCGGGTTGATATGGAAAATGCGCGGTGTTCAGCGCGTTTTGCTTATCTGGTTTGGACGAGAAATTGTCAGTGTTGTATTGTTGTTGCTTCGGTGAATACGAAATTGTGTATTAGTTTAATAATAATTATAACAAACAAATAGAAATAGTTAATAAATAAAAAGAAAGGTTATTAATTAATCATGAGTTGCAATTCAGAAAATACTTTGGATCAAGACAGAGTTATCCAACTAATTGAGTCTTATCGTGAAAAACCAATTTTATGGAATCCAAAAGACAAATCGTACTTCAACAAAATAAAAAAAAACGATGCTTGGGTTGAATTATCAAATTTATATTCGTGTGATATGGACACAATAAAAGCGAAGATGAACTCTTTATTGTCGTCTTTTCGAAGAGAAATGATATGCATTGTTTGGATATTTTAAATAAATACATTCAACTTGTATAAGAATCTTCAGTAGCCAAATATCTTTAAGTAACTGATAATCGCTCTTTTATTGGAATAGCATATCTATAATTGGTGTCTTTTTTAACAATTTTGTGACCAATTAAATTAATTAGTACTTCGAAGTCTTCAGAGAACATACGACAAAAGTTTTTAAAATGACCCGTGTCATGAAGTGTAAAATCAGCTAATAATTGTGTACCACTATAAATTTGTCTACTCTGTAAAACAGGAGTCTCCCAAAATCGGCGTCGTTTACGGTTTTTTTTTAAGTAGACTATATAAAACAAAAAACGCAGCACTAGTGACCTGATCGGACATTTTACTAGTCAAAGATAATTTATAAATAAATTGAAAACGAAATAGCGGACAATTGCACTTTCTGAACGGCACAAACACGTTGACGAAAATCGGAAAACATATGATCATGTTACAACATACATTTCTACGCGCAGTATGGACGCCTGTCCTCGCGAGAATGTTGCAGCTATGTTACAGCAACGTTGCGCGCAGAGGCGCGTTTGGTGTGGACCCGGGTTTAGTATAAAACTTACAAAAAGTAACATTTATCAATAATAAGATTCTAGAATTAAATAATTTATAATTTAAAAAATTGTAAAATTAAACCATATAAACATATTTTAAAAGTAAACCTGTCATTTCAGCTGTGTGCCATTGATCTTGTGTCTTAGTTAGGATACCTAAAAAATATAAGTACACGTAAATTATAATTAAAATATGTAATTATTACGTATGATAAGTGTAAAATAATTTAATGCTTGGGATGGAGAATTCGCGACGGATATTATTTATATCTACAAAGGTTATTCAGAAAGTAAGTTCCGATTGCGATTTTTAGTGAAGGGGTGGGAATAGAGGCATGGTCTTGGTGTCGCGTAAACCTGTTCATTCTGCGTCAGTAATAAAATCAAATGGCTCCCAACCCCCAGATATATCATCATAAATAACACATATAGGTTGTATTATAGTTAAATAAAAAACTTTTAATTGTGACATTGTTATATGTATGACGAAAAAAAAATATACTTGAACTTAATGCCGCATCAATTGTTACACTAGTTGGTTGGATTTGTTTTTTAGTGGCAGTTTTCTCTGTATTCTCTGATTTCCCTGTTTTAAAACAATTTTACAAAGATATTTAATGGTTAAATTAAAATTAAAATTAGTTATAAAATAAAAGAAAATGGGTATTTTTAAATTATAATAGACGTTTAAAAACATACCTCCTTTCAGCATCTTTTTTATAGAAAATTTTGCAGACTCTGAAGACACTAAAAGAGCTAAATGTATATTAAAAAAATAATAAATATTGTATTATTATTTATTATAATTTTTATCAATTTTTAAATTTTTTTTTTAAATTTTTCTTTTTTTAGATTCTATAGTATACTTATAGATAATATTTAATAAAAACTAGCACTAATTTGCTTAACCTGATTCTACTTTTTACTCAAGGTTTATCACTGTTAAGAATTAATTTTAAACCGTAGAAGAAAAAATAAAAATATGTATGATTAATTTAATTTAAAATTTAAAAATCTTTGTAATCTAAAATTAAAATATTTAGAAACAAAATATTCCAGGTACATTAAATACTGTAATGAATAGAAAATTTTTTTAACATAAATAGGTACTATATTAGTACAATTCCATTGAACTAAAATCATATAACATACCACTGATCAACATGAACAATTTAATTTTTCCAGTCATCATTCTTTTAACTTTTATTTAAAAGTATAATTAAATTCACTAATATTTATACTCATAAAATATTGTTAGTAAAAAAATCGATATTACTAAAGAATTTAGTTTTTAAATCAGGTATTTAATTTATAATAGTAAGATTATAACATTAAAATACAAAGTATTACGATTTATATACATTTTTTTTCAACAGAAGGTTGGATAAAAAATAGTTTAAATATTGTCCGTTCACAAATTCTATCATACACACATGCTGTTTTTAAGAAACAAATGGTGCGGCAGAAAATTTGAACAGATATCATGTGAATTTTATAAATATTTATTTTAAATCATGGGTCGTTAATCTTTTTACTTATGTAGCCCATATTTTT
>NW_020272968.1:40225-42615 GCF_003268045.1 Sipha flava | reverse complement strand
GCATATATCAATTCCACAGATTTAAAATCCACCGATACTGTTAAAAAAATCAAGTCCATGTGAAAATCGTGAAAGTAAAAATCGCGAAAATAAAATCGCGAAAGTAAAAATCGCGAAAATAAAATAGCGAAAATAATAATAGCGAAAAGAAAGAAATTATTTTCGTTAGTGGTATACCTTTGTAATATAATAATACTAGATAATAAATAGTGTAATTTTGTATTATTGCGTCTTGGATCACGTAATGAAGATAAGCCGTGGTTAAACCTAACCGCTGTCAAGCTTTATATTTTACATATATATTGTGATCATAGTGTGATGATGTATTTTATATACTTACACAAGTTTAAGAAAAATATCAAATTTAAATTTTATTTTATATAGTTTTTTGATTTTAATGTTATTTTAATGTTAATTATGACTCATTATATTATAAAGATATATGCAGATATATTTCTTATTTTTAGCTATTAATGTTTTCGCTGTTAAAATATTACGCGATTATTATTTTCACCGTTACATTTTCGCGATTTTAACTGGCACCCAAAAAAATCAAGTATCGATTCCAGCGATTCCTATTTGCACATGGTTATATTTATCGAAGAAAAATAATAAATACAAAATTGTTGAAAATCTTCTTTGAAAATATTCCTAATTTTATAAAATATAAATAAATATAAATATACTCAAATGTTAAAAAAAAAATACAAAATTGTATAGTGTAAACTTTAATTATAATAATTAGGGTTCAGATGTTTATGCACTTAAAACTACTGTAATATGCATGCATTTATGCACTAAAAAATTACGAAATATGCAATCAAAATATGCGCTAAAAATGATAAAATATGCACAAAAAAATGTTATACAATTCATAAAATAAAAATATAATATTTTTATTAACTTGTAATTATTTTTATATATTATTTATTTTACTACAATTTAAAATACATTTTTTAAATTTACATAGCGTTTTATTTACATTAATTTACAATATTATTTATTATTTATTAATCATTACATTATTAACGTTACACTGTGCTAATTAATGTGGTAAAATTAAAATGTTTTTAATTTTCTCAAATTTGTAACTGCGTCTGTTATCGGGAAGTAAATTTTTGTAGCATGAAAAACTTCATTCTACATCAACTGATGTTATTGGAGCATATTTGAAGAATGCAAGATCCTCAACCTTCAAATCTTTTTCTATTCCTTCCATAGTATCAAATTCACTGGAATGCATTTTCAAAATTTGTACCAAAGTTTTAAATTCTTTATTTTTTCCATTACATTCTGAAATTTGTCGTAAATTTCTTTTCCCACTTTTCCATTAACCATTTTGAGGGTTTCTCTAGTATAATTGACAACATTAATTGATTCAAACAAAGTTAATCCAGATGATTCTAATTTAGTTATGTTGTCTGGTAAAATCTAAAGTTGGACTAAATGAATGTTAAGTTTGGGCCTAAATTTGGTTCAGCCATAATGCTAATTCTTTTTTCGATTGAAACCGCGTCATCTGAGTTAAATTCTAAAAATATATTTTGTAAAGTTGTAAAATTATCAGAGTTGTAAAATTCCGCCTCTAACCATGTTCCCCGACGTGTTATTATAGGCACTGGAGGTAGAGGAATACCAGAGAATTCTGTTTTAAAAATCTCTAAACGTGATGGTGCTTTCAAAAATACATTTTTAACGTTTTACACAAGTCTACAAATCTACATTATTGAATTTTCCACGAATTTTTTTCCGCTACTCTATGATGTGCATATGTAAGACAGGTGACGTGCACTATTTTTGAATAAAGCGCTTTAAACGAATTGGCAGCAATTATTCGCATATATATGGGGCGGCATCAGTAACAAATAAATGAACATCATCGTGACAAATGCCTTCTGGCCATAAAAGAAATATGGATCAAAAACTTTACTAATTGTGAAGTAATTTGTTTTATCTAACTCTTCAGACTTCAATAAATATAATTTACCCGGCGTATTTTTATAAAGAATACCAATAATCACGTTTGCTACGTAGCGGCCTTCGTAAGCTGTTATTTCATCTATAGAAACAAATATTTTTTTACCAATGATATCATTCCTAATTTTTTTAATTGATTCTTCATAACAATCAGATAATAATTTTTGCGTAAAGTTGACTCTTCTGGTATTTCTTTATCTGTATATTTTGTTAAAAAATTACGAAATATTTTATTATTTACTTTGAGGAAAGGAATATTGGCTCCTAAAACGCTCTGCACATATCCATGTAAAATGATGATTTTTTACCGACCACATTGCAAATTAGTTGTGACTGAGTTTGTTTCCGTCGATCAGCTGTGCGGATATGTTTGGCTGTCTTCAAGTGTTGAAGAATGTATGAAAAAAAAAAAA
>NW_020272968.1:0-25225 GCF_003268045.1 Sipha flava | reverse complement strand
CTTTAACCAGTGGTGTATTGGTTAATATATTTGTGGGTATACGCACTAAAAAAATTTTCGATATTATTCCTAAAATAAATTTTCTTGCTTCGCTTGACAATTGTTTTCTCTTTATACGTTAAAAAAAATTTAATTATTCCTTGTTATAAAATACATATTTATAACTTCTATTAACACTATAAAATATAATACCACACAATATACATTTGCAGCGTGTTATCTTATATCTGAATGTTCAACTCCATACTATTTTATTCAATGTTTTTCACTACAAAAATACAAAATACATTGAACACAGCGTACACTGGAATCTTTTAATCTTCAACAGTTAAATATTTCAATCAATTTCATGGTTCATAACAATTTTTTCCAATGAACTATTCAATTTTTATTAGTTTTTTTGTTTTCGAGTTATTTTAGAAGCGTATACCCGTAAAATAATATTTTACATTAGGTATACGCCGAAAATCGAAAATCTGCTGATATGTACGAGTATACGTCGTATACCTGCGTATACGTACCAATACACCTCTGCCTTTAGCGATATTTTTTTTTTGTAATTCTCATAACTTATAACCAGGGCCAAAGGCGGACATTTGGTTGAATTTGGTTTTTTTTTTGGGGGGGGCTATTATAATTCAATGTAAAATAACCCGCAGAAGCTTCGCCCCTATACACCCTTCCCATGCACAAGTAAAACTTATTACCATTAAAAACATAGATATGTTTAAATTGTATTAAAAAAACACTTAATAACGTATATTTAAAAATAATTAATATTTTATTTTAATGAAAAATATATATTTTTATCAGCAAAGATATTTAAAATATCATCGCTTTTTATATTTTTCGATATATCTTTTTCAATATATAGTATTGAAAGACCGCTAACCCTATCTTGGAGGAGCTAAGCCCCACTTCCCCCCTGATGTTCGCCTATGACCAGGGCTCGGGACTCATAGCACTTAAAATCATTAAAATAAACGCTAAAAAACATCATTATAAGCACTAAAATAAGCATTTAAGAAATTTAAAATTAAGCAAAAATATTTATAAAAAAAAAAAAAAAAACTATAAAATTCTAACTAAAAAAAACAAATATAAAACTATATAAAAATAAATCATCTATTTCATGATTTTAAGGATCTTATAGATTTTCTAATGGATTTTTTTGAAAAATAAAATGTTAACTGTTCTTTCTGTTTTTGATCATTCTGACATTTGACACTCAGTTCTATTTTCAGCGTTGGAATATCTCAGCTAACCCTAAACGATTCCCCAAACACTGACGAATTACGTGACAACGTAGATAAGAATTATTTTTATTTTTAATTCTATCAAAAACAACTTCGCAGGAGAAAACTATAAAAACGTAAAAAAAAAAACTAGCCAAATAAGCAAAAATAATCAGAAAAACTGGAAATAAGCATTTTTTTAAAAAATTGCTGAAAAATGCCAAAAAAAAGGCAATTTCAAATTTCATAATTGTACGTGTTATAACTTGACATACACTTCTATAGCACTCTGCTGCATTTTAAGTCAATCCATAAAAATAAGCAAATGCTTTAATTCTCGAGCCCAGGTTATAAATTTTTTTCGATGGCAATTTCTTTTATGTTTCAATCGTTAATCATTTTCTGTTATGTTATTCGATATTTAATCATTTTTCGTTTCTGTTTCGTTATCTGTTATCGATTTCGATCGCTTTTTGAATAGTTTAACGCAGGGGTCTCCAAACTTTTTTTATGGTGGGCGTAATCTGAGATATTTTTTGGCATCACGGGCCAACATTTTTAAAGGAAAAGAAAGGTTGTGAAATTGAAAAATAGATAAAAATTAGGTATTAAGAAAAATATACATTAATTTATACTTTTATAACTCAATTGTATTTTTTTATAATACATATAAGTAAAAATTTTAATGGGAAATTCGGAATTGCTTACTTTTTAAAATTTCTTCGTAATTTGCATCAAATTTTGTGGTCCCAATTAGCAGCGTTGCTTGTAAATATTCATCAATAGTTCTGTACTTAGATTTGACGTATTTCATTTTTGAAAACGTCTGTTCGGATAAGTATAAGGAGTTAAATATTGACACCATTTCACGTGCATGGTTTTTGAAAATTTGGAAATGACTCCTCTGGCCACATCGTGTAAAATTTTTGAAGACTATTTTCCTTGAAATAGTCTTTGAAATTGTTATTTGATGTGAGCTCGATAACTTCTAGCTGAAGATCCGTTGGTAAAGTTTCTATTTCTACGGCAAATGGATTTTCAAAAATTCGAATATGGTTTTCTGCACTTTTAAAATCTCTTAAGCGGGTCTGGAACGGCTCTTTTAAATAAATCAAAACTCCAACAGCAAAATCGGTACGAAATTCTTCATCATTTTCATGTTTGAATTTGTTGCAAGTTGGAAAATGGACAAGATTTTTTTCTTTGAGTTGCTTTGTGAATAGAGTTAATTTTAATTTAAAAGCTTTGATTTAGGTGTATAGATCTGAAATTAATATAAATTTCCTTTCATTTTCATAATTAAAGATTATGATAAAGGACAACGTCGTCATTTCTGGAAAAATATAAATAGCAATGTCTGTGAATTTGGTGTATTATATTTTATACATTGTACGGTTTGTTATTAATATTGGCGATCGATAATATCGGTATTTCGGGAAAAAATAAATGACCGCACCACGACTAATCTTCGGCCGTGACTCGTAATAATGATAAAAAATAGATAAAAACAAAAACCAAATATATGATTATATCATTCGATTTATGAAACTGCCTGATCTCCTACAATTATGTTAATTATTATTTTATTTTTTTTTTCTATTGTAACATGTAGGATGTTGGTATTGCTATCAAAATATATTATATATGGAATTAAAATATTTGTTTATCTGAAATGTGGTATTCAAAATATATGTTAGGTTGGCGTTGGGTGGGGGTGAAGGACGAAGCCCCCTACGGGTCTGTGTTAAATAATTGCGCACGTGGAACGTAGTTTTCGAATCGTTGGACTGAGTTCCTCTACTTAATTTTTCCCAATTCGAGCACTGGCTAATTTTATTTAGTAAATAACACATTTGCGCTATTAATGCATAGGTTTTAAAAAAATATATAAATAAAAATAACTATTAGGTAATTATAATATTTTATTTAGATTAATATTTTTGATAATTCAGTGCTGTTTGATGCAAATTTTTCTAAAACTATATTTGAATTATTGTACAAGTCTTGTTCACATGTGATCAGTGTTGTGCTTAGATAAAAAAAAATGATCTAGATATAGATAGATACTGTAGAAATTGAATTTATCTAGATATAGATAGATAAAATAATTTTTATTGAGATCAGGGGCGTCATTTCAATATTTGATAGGGTAGGGCATAATAATGACTGGCCCTATAATTAACACTTTTAATTGTATATAAAAAAAAGGCGCTCGCTCCGCTCGCTAGCTAGCCAAATTTTTATTTTGTACACAGTACACAGTACACACTAAGTCAAATCAAATTCAAAATGAAAAATTCAACATTCGTTGGTCATTTTAAAAATTGTTATTGATAACGAACATTTACAGTGCTATGCTCTTATCAGTCATATCTCTGTCATAGTTACATTACATTATACTAGTTACCACGGTCCATGACGTCAATAGCTGATCTTTTTATCGTGGTTTTTAAACTTACTTTATCGTTGAGATAACGAATATAGTTCCATAGAATAGAATAATAAATAATAATAATAATAATAATAACGTATTAATTAATATATTATTATGATATATCACAAATTTCTATTTTTATATTATGTAGTATATTCTAGAATAGTCAGTAGATTTAAGATTATGTTGATTATTATAGAAAACCCGGCCCGCTTAGACCCGGCCACCGGCCCATTTAGCTACTTTAAAATCTAGGGTCGGGCAAATGCATACTCCTGCCCCCCCAAATGACGCCCCTGATTGAGATATTTATATAAGGCATCTACGTTTTCATCCGTTTGTATGCGAACTCTTTTGGTCTTGGGATGTGATTTTATTATGTAACGATCCATTTCAAAATATAAAATATTTCGCCAATAAAATAAAATTGAAAGTCATAGACAAAATTATGAAAAATATGAAAACGGTCTGGCGATAAACACTGAACACGTTGTGGATGAGAGTGCGCTGCGTACAGTACAAATTTTTAATAAATAACGTACGTTTCAGATCTAATATTTATTTTGTTGTACAATAATATTATGTAGATATATCAGTAGTATACAAGTACCAATCCTGGCGCACTTTGATATATTTTTCACTTAAAAAAATAATCTGTTGATCTTTTTTTACTTAAAATGAAATTACTGATTAATTTAACATAAAACTAATTTTGTGATCTTTTTTTACTTAAAATGAAATTACTGATTAATTTCACATAAAACTAATTTGTTGATCTTTTTCATATAATATTGATTTGTTGATCTTTTTCACTTATTTCTTTTTCTCTAATTTTTTTGAGTTGTTAGTTTTGATTAAATTATTAATATGGTCAACGAAATTTTCTCTAGTTATTTCTGTTTTATAATGACCCCAAGCTAAAGTATTAATCCTATTTTCTAGTATGAATCTTTTATCGTCATGAGCACTGAGTGCTGTTTTATTTTACTCAATTGTACAAATGTCATGGTTATTAGTTCTAAAAATATTTTGTTTAACACTTAGAGATTTTTGAGTCAACAAACATTTTGTAAAATCATTGTGACAAATGTCTTTATCAACCACTGATTTTTTCACCCCTTTTGCTTTTTTGACTTCTTTCCCTGTATTATGTTCCGTGAAGGAATATAATTTCGATCGTAGACCAATAAATTCAAACATTATTTTACCGTTAAGCTCATCTTTGAATTTCCCTATTACTTTCTTGTTTACCAATGGTATATTATAAATATTATCCCTTGAATAATCAGATGTATCGTAATGGTTTATGTTATTTTTCATATCCTAATAAAAATCACTGGTTTTGACTTCTATTATTAGAGAATCTGTATCACCGTATAATAATCTTATTTTTTCTTTATATTTCTCCTTCAAAACATTGTAATAAAAATCATACATTAATTTTTTAGAAATGTCTAATATAGTCATCCCAACATAAATTGGTTGAAACAATTTGATCGAAGTTTTTTCATATGTACTGCAACTAAATTTTCTGTGAAAACCGTAGCTCTATCGAAATTTGGTTTCGAAATTAATTTTTCTAATTTCACAACATTTGTTACCAATCTGATATCAACATGCTTTCTCACATCCATCATTGTTCTACAAAAACACTATTATTCATCAGTTTATAGAAATCTTTTTCAAAATTATTTTTAGCTTTTGTTCTGAGATTTGTGTTTAAATCGATATAAGGTTTTAACCAAGGAGATTGATCAAACTCCAATATTTTATGAATTTTCTCTACTCTCAAGCCATTACGAATATATTCTTGCAATGTTATGTAGTGAACTACATATTTTTTTTTTATCATATAAATTTAGAGTGAGTTTGGGTAATTTAACACCATCAAATTGATCCTTCAGGGGAAGTCGGAATGTTTATCGTGGAGTTCTTGAGGATAAGTTAAATCGACTTCAAAAATATACCCCTTAGGAGAATTTACATCCAGATTTAATATATATGTGATTATACTTGGATCAAGCCATTTAAATCCACCAGAAGGTAAATACTGAGACATAGCCCATCCATAAAGATTATTCGCGTCTAAATATTGCAAATAAACGGATTCTTTATTTTTAATACATTTTTCGTCAATGTATTTATTGTTTGCTTTGGAATATCTAACACTGCATTGAGTGATCCCTCCTCTTAATCCTTTCTCAACGAATAAGTGCATATCATAATCTGTTAATAATTCTAATTTTACTTCTGTTTTTCTGAGCATGCAACTCCACGTAAATCCTGGAGTTGTGTAACTCCATAAAGGATCAAGCTTATAGGTTTCCAAAGAGAGATCACGAAAGTTTTCATATATATCGGTTAATAAGAATACATCTATATTGTTATACAACAAGGTGTATTCTCTGAGATTTTTTTATATTAAACGCTTTCCAAACTTTTTGAGCATTTTTATAATCATCGTTTGTTATATGTTCTTTTTTTAGAGAACTGTAGAAAAGCTCTTTGGGAGGTAGACATGTTTCATCATATTTTTCGATGCAATCCATATATTCATAAGGATAAGGCAATTTCTTAGTTAATAAATCTAGATGTTTTCTTGGAAAATGTTTTCCAAGCTCTTTAAACTTGTTTTTGTCTAGATTATTGACTAATTTATCTAGGCTACAAGATAGGAATTTGAAAGAATCTAAAAATCTTATATCGATTTGCTTTTTACAGATAATATTTTTTTCACTCTTTTCACATAATTTATTCCGACATTTATTTTTCATACAAGCAGATGATTCATAGCTCAAATATTTGAAAAAGAAATATATTTTTTCTCATTAATTGGAATCAAATTTATTCTTTGATTATCACCAAATTCTTTTATAAATAAATGTGTGTCGTAACCTGCAAGATTGTGGAATAAAACAGGAATAAATCTAGGAATTTGATAGTTTAAATTATAGAAAGCATGTGCTACCCCCCTATAATTTTCAGTTAAATGATCATGATCCCGAACTTTTCTGATATGATCTTCTGATACTTCTTCTTCATTGTAGTTTTAATTTTTTTTCATACACTGTAATAATTGTGGGGGTATTTCGTCTATATTTCTCTCACAAATATGACATGTGTTTGCGTTTTTAAAATTTTTCCATTGTTCTTTAATCAACTTGTTCATGGGAACTTTTACATCAAAATAATTCTGAGCGATATTAAGAGCTTTCTCCTTTATTTTTTGAACAAATACCTTGGGTGCGTCTAACCCAAAGTATTCTTCACTTTTATTAAAACTCCCATCAGAGTATTTTATGTAGAATACGAAACTAATAGGAGTATATTTTTGATATGGATTAATGTACGAAGTCTTATTGCAAGGTTGGCAATTCTCTATTTTTTTAAGCATAACCTCATAGTCTGCGTAAATTGCAACGGGTATTTTTAAAGAATGATTATGATGAGAAAATTGGACAATATTATTGTTCCGTTCAGGTAAAACTACCATGGTACATTTATTATTCATGCAGTAAGTTTTGTGCTCGTTTAATTTATCTTGTGTAATATGACTGGTTAAACACATACTACACAGAAAACGTTTATGACCATCTTTGGAAATCTGAGAATTTCCTACTAGTTTCCATAAATCTTTTATCCAGCAATAATGCTCTTTATTTTTCTTTTTTAGATACAATAAATCAATATGTTGATCTTTTTCAATTTTAGTTATTTTAATAGGACTTATCACTGGTTTGAACTTATCAATAGAATACACATTTATAGAAATATTCAATCTCTCAGCTATTTTATGTATATCTGTTAATTTAACAGGAAACTCAATATCTTTGAATTCTTCATCATATACATGTTCCCATGATTCATACTTTTTAACTCTTTGAGGATCGTGTTTAACTGGATGTAACGCAGAAAGTAAAGCCCAAAGAAAACATTTATTGTCCTTATTTTTCACATTTATAACAGCATGTATAAGTTGAATACTTTTTCGGAGACTTATATATGACGCACCTCTAAGAGGTATAAATTTGACGATACACAATTCCAAGTCAACAATTTTTGTAAGACGCCACTGTGAATCTTTCATTTCAAACTCTTGCATTTCATTAGTCAATTTCGTTTTCATTCTAAGATAGAACTCATTTAGATCAGTCGTTTTCAATATTACTTCGTTCTTTGTCTTAAAATTAATGTCTTTATATTCCATGTTTTCTATACCCCTGATTTTTCTTTGATGTATACAATTCAAAATAATATTTACTTTTAAACCATTTTGTTTATTTAATACTTCTTGAATTTTACCTAAAACTATTCTTTCTTTATGACTCATAAATTTAACAGTATCTTTGAATCCGAAATTATTATTAATTTTAAACGTTTTAATTCGACTATTGAAGGCAGTATTTTTCTCCAAGATACTGGATCGATTTGTTTTGGGTTTATCAAAGAGTTTTGCATGGAACATGTGGAAAACTCTATGGTCTTTGGGTATTCTTTGTTTTTTAAGTTTCTTTGTTTTTACTGTTCTCCTCTTTGTTGTGATTGAATCATAAGGATCGTTATCTTTGTGTTTTTTTGTATAACAGTGTCTTGACCAATTTTTGTAAGTAATAGTATTATCACAAACTGCACAGAATTTGTGATTGTATTTAGTATTCGAATTATCTTCCATTTTATTATAGAATATATATATTTTTTTTTAAAAAAAAAAAAAAATTCAATTTTTTTCTCGTGTCCCAAATAAATTAAAATTTAGATTTCTGGAGTTTTTCAGTATAAAACGCTCCCTCAATAATTTCACCGTCAATATTTTTAATTTTATATGTTATTGGAGATATGTACACGATTTCATTATAAATATTTCACGAGTACAATTCGGATCATATTTATTAGCAAATGTTTGTTTAAATCTAGTAATTCTAACCCTGTCTCCAACTTTAAATTTAATTTTCTATTTCGATTTATTCTCTGAGAATACCCTTCTTAAAATCTCAGACTCATTACACTTGTTCACTTCACATGGTCTCATACCAATAGTTCGATGTGTGTCTTTAAAATTATACTCATCCAACAAGGATTGTAAAATATGTATCCATTTTTTATTTTTTTGTACTTCAAAACGTATTCTCATCTTTCCATTGAGTGTTCTATTAAATCGTTCGATGATTGATGATTTCTCTTCATTTTGAGTATGATATATTTTTATCTCGTATTTTTTTAAAATTTCTTTAAACAGTTTATTTTCAAATTCTAGTCCTTTATCGGTATGGAGTAAAGCTGGAGGCTTATGATTTTGTACTTTGGCTTTCTCTATTATTTTTTCAAAAGCTGTGGATACACATTTCCCGTCTTTCTTTTTAAGTGGATAAGACCAAGCAAATTTAGAAAAAGTATCAATTACATTTAACATATAAAAATAATTATCGTTTTCTTTCTCATAGTTTTTCATTATAACTAGATCAGCAGCCCATAAGTCATCAATACCTTTGGTAAATACTTTTCTTTTCGGAAATTGTTTCCTTATAGATTTGTGAAGTTCTTGAGCTATTGGAAGTTTATCCTTTTCCTTTATTATTTGTTTGATTTTATTATTTTCTACATCTTCAGGAAGTTGAATAAATTTACTTTTATTTGTGTTACATTCAATACATTTTGCTGAGATTCTCCACCTGTCATTATTTGTTTGAACTTTTATAGCATCGATATTTTTTGTTCTTTTCTTACATTTGAGGCAATGTATAATTTCTTTTAAATCATCATCCATTTTATAATAGACAAGCTTAAATTTTATCGAATTCCTGTGATTGAGTTTCGTTTAATATCATACACAAATTTATTATTTGAAACAAGACAAATATAGCAAACAGTACCATCTGCTACATCACCATCAAAATCAACATTAAAAATGATTGTGTGTCTAGAACCTGATATACTCACAGGTAGTCTAGTCATATTTATAACGAATAAAGGTTTAGAATTCTTAAAATTTTCTGGATCTGTGTAAATAAGAGAGAGTTTTCGGTATGTTCTAAAGAAAACTTTTTTATATTCTCCAAGCATATCGTAAATATTAGCAAATTTATCGTTTTTGAAATCGATATTTAACATCTTTTCTGGATATTTTTCTCCGTTTATTTCAAAACAAATATTTCTAACATTACAATGATCAAAATTACTCGACTATTTTAATTGATTATTATTTCTGTTTGTCTGGAAACCTACAATTCCTAGTAAAGGATCATAGGGATTTCTATACATGTTTGTTATATCAAGTGTTGCGTGCCGTCGTTCAATCGTAACGATGGTTAAGTTTTTTTAGGATAATACTCCAAATAAAAATACTCAAATATAATTTAACTGTTTATTTAAGAATTTTTCTAAGTACAAAAACATTAATTAAGAAATGATCTGGCGTGAAGGTGCTTGCGACTACTCGTGTAAACCACATCTGAATATTGGCTTGTTCCCAACCCCCTTATATACTTAGGTTTGGTGAGGATCAAACGTGCCGCGCTGGGCGATAGTTGTTTTCAACTATATTAAATAATTTGTCACTAGCCCGTTATTTATCACCTAGATGACCTCATTCGCACATCTTCCATATTTGTCGCGACTTTTTTCCAGTTACATTTCTATATGTAACTATGCGATTTACATATAATATATGTACTTATTTACCTTCTGACTTTTAACTAAAATTCCTTTCTATTTTTACGAATGCGAATATTATGTTAATAATAATCATTTTCTTGATCTCTACTATTTATGATCTACGTGGTCCCATCTATGTCGTATGAGTCGTAAGGACCTACATTTATGTATGTCCGCAACACAAGAGTAAACTTTTTTCCACTCAAATTTCTTACTTCTATACATTTAAAAATTTTGAAATCCAAGAAATAATTATTTTTTTCTGATAATTCGATCAATTCATTAATCAACAGGGTTTTACTCATGCTGTCATATTTTACTATTCGAAAACAAATCCTAAAGTCTTCAATAATAATTTTTCCCTCTTTTGGCACTGTATTATCAGTATTTATTTCTTTGAATAATGCGTCATGATCATGATTTCGAATAAACTCCAATTGAATGTCTCCTTTGTAAATCAGTTGTGTTATATCCTCAAAGAAACTCAAACCGAAATCAGAGAAATTGCCATATGCATTAAATTTTCCACCTCCTTTAAATCTCGATTAATATCCCGAGTTTATAGTAGAACCATGGTTATTATTTAAAGCATAACCAACAACCCCTTTAATATTACTTGTTATACCAGGATTTTCGATTTCCTCAAGCAATGTTTCATGTTTTTTCAGTTGGATGTTAGAAAACAGTTTGCTTGGAAAACCATTCTCTAATTTTATGTTGCTATTCAGAGGATATTTAGAACCATCTATTTGTACAACTTTTCCGGAAATGTTAAATTTTGTGGATTTTAAATCTAGAAAACTATCGCTTCCATCTATCGAGAAAGTTGTCTTCCGATTAACACTATTAAGATTTAACACGGAAGTTGGGTAATAATCCTTGAATTCAGCCCGAATAATATTATCATCATTCTTTTCAAAAAAATTTTCCATTTATTATACATTTTTTTCTTATTTTTTTTTTTTACAAAATAAAAATTTTAAAAAGTTTCTCTTTAAAATTAACAACACATTTTTTTATAATTTTTTATAAATCCCAAACACAAATGACCACAAATGGGTGGATCATTATAATCTTGATATATATTCGTTGATATTAACAAGTTCTTTTTCCCTAAATAATTAACAAGTTCTGTAGGCGGATTAAATTCTCCATATTTGCTTTATTTCGGTTAAATTATATAGGTTTCCCTGACCTATTTGATAAGGTTTTAAGACAATTGTAACATATTTTTTCTGTTCGTGAGCTAAACGAATATTCTCATTTTGTTTAGCATTTAGATTAAGTCGCATTTATTATACATTTTTTATTTTTTATTTTTTTATCTTTTACATGTGTTTTAATAACCTTTACTGTATCTTTATATCCTAAAATGCATAATGCTTAGCTTTTGTTCGAATTCTATTGAAAGTTGTTTTATTTTGTATTCTCTGCGTTTTCTGATTGAAGGAAGTACTTCTGAAGTTAACCACTTTTTAAATATTTTATGATAGCTTCTTTCATTTTAGATTTTAAAACAAGTGAATAAACTCCTGATTCATTTATATAAATAGTTTTTTTCTCATACTTATCGAGACCCCTACAATCGAGGGGTCTTGAATTTAAATTTTCTAAATTTTGTTTTTCATCTTCATCTACATGCTTTTTTAATTGCATCATTTTGTTTTTGATAACCTAATATAGTAGCTACATCTTTGCCTTTGAACCAAGGTATCCGCTTACGGATCCGCTATACGGATACCTTGTAACCGCAAATATAATTCTTCAAAAATTATTTTTTCATCTTCATCTACATGTTTTTTAATTGCATCATTTTGTTTTTGATAACCTAATATAGTAGCTACATCTTTGCCTTTGAACCACAGATTATTTTGTTTTAAATCATCTTCATTTGTAAGTATGTATATAAGATCGTCTTTAATAATTTCTGTATGATTTTTAAGATGATTAGTTAATAGTTCTATTTGTTTCCTGGAATGTTCTAATTCCTTTTCTTTGGATATTCTTAGTAGAGTATATTCTTTCTCTGCATTCTGTTTTATTTCTGATATTTTCTCATCCATTATACTTAGCTTTAGTTCGAATTCTAAAGTAAGTTCTTGTTTTATTTTGTATTCTCCTTTTTTTCGAATAGAAGGAAGCACTTCTGATGTTACTCAATCTTGAAAATCTTCTGCTATTTTCATTCTTGACTATCATTGTTTAAAGTATTTGGTCTATCTTGAAGGTCTCCTTTTCTTATTTTTTTTATAATATTATTCTGAATTTTTTTTATATCACTGTCATTCATTTATAATATATATATTTTTTTAAAAAAATATATCTAAATTATATTACAAACGTCCAACGTCCAACGTCAACACCCAACGTAAACGTAAATATCCAAGGTAAACGTAAACGTGAACGTGAATGTCCAACGTAAACGTGAACTTTAACATAATTTTTTCTTTAGTTTATTGTATATATGATTATTTATAACATCCAGAGAAATGTATCCATATTTTTTTTCCCAAAAAAGGGCACACAATTTTTCAAATTTATTCTTAGATAAGGTTGAACAATAAAAACTCTCCCAAATTTTACTCACGTAGTGATTTCGCTGTTTAAAAATAAACAAAAAATTTAAATTATTTCGTATCAATTTTAAATCGCTCGAACTAAAACAATGAGTTAAATAAATACAAGATATATTTTTATGTCTTCCTCTGACAAAATATTCCTTTACTAATGATTGATCTTTTTCCAAAATCCAATCAACAAAAACAACTAGACTATTTGTTTGACATTCATTGACAGATACTATATCTTGATAAGAGAAATGTGAATCAATCTTAAAATTAATATCAAATATTTTTTGTAAAATTATATACACAGGTTGTTCAAGATTTTTTGTGAATACATATAGATGATTATAATCAACCCAATACTCTGTGATAATGTTTCTTAACAAAGTGATCTTACCAGAACCAGACCCTCCCACAGTTAAATACCGAATAGGATCAGGAAGTATAGAATTATTTGAGGTTTCGTTTTCAAAAGGATAAAACTTGAAAATATATTTTTTCATGTTTATTACAGAGTTTTTAAATATTCAAGAATATTTAAAAGAGATACGGCCGAGGTAAAATGCCCATGGGCGTCGTTTCGACGCCTATGAAATATCAAGATAAAAGTCCTTCATTCAACTCAAAACTGACAAAATGTTTTTTGTAACCATTACTAAATGTTTCTAGACCTTTATAAATTAAGGTGAACTTTACCGGATTCGAGTTCATTTTTTCAGTATCTTTTTCTGTAATTTTTTTAGCAAAGTAGTCTGGTAAAATTACTCTTAATTTGGAATCTAAAATAACTAGTACTCTTGGACCATACATTGTCTTTATAATTTCAAATCTTGTTACCGTATATTTTTTTTCGAGTTCCAAGTCTCTTAATGGGATATTTTTTGGTTTGAATTTAATAGTGTTTTGTAGTTTTCCATTTATAATACCTACAATTTTTTTTTTTTTTTTTAAAAAAAAATTCAATTTCTTTTAAAATTTAAAATATTTATACGTTTACTATTTTTTCTCTTGAGGTTGCTTGTCTATTAAATCGAGATAAATAATGGGGTTATTGAATTGAAGAAATTCGTTTCCGTCTTGCTCGAAAATACTGATGTTTATAGTTTTTATTATTTTTGGGCTTACAGGAACGTAAAATATTTTCTCTGGTTTTACGAATTAAATTATTCAGATCAAAATAAAAAACGAATAAAAGCTCTTCCTCTACATGGTGGGTATCATTGACAGAGGAGAATGATTTTTCCACTATATCACAATGAACTTCCAACACTTTATTTTCCATCACAATTGGAGAGATTCCTTTTACTATAAATTCTGTAATATATTCAACACCTAAAGAATCACATAATTGTTTATCGAATTTAAAATAATGGTCAGATTTGACTAATATCTTATGATCTACAATATTTAATTGCACAGTTTTTGGAAAAACCGCATTTAATTGTTCAATCGAGTAATCAGTTTTGTTCAGGGTTTATAACATTTTCTCTGTTTTTATTGAACCCTCAATATCATAGAAAATGCTTGTAAGTTTTATGTTCGGAGATTTTATTCCTAAAATTTTACTATTATTTACCGGTATAAATGGATCATTATTATTGGTATCGTACTCAAGCCCTAAAAATTTTGACAAATCCTTATCAAAACTGAACTTGGCAAATGTATTAATCTTAAGAATATTATTTTCCAGATTTATTTCTGTAGTATTTGTGTGAGTACCAAAAATATCTAGTGTATTAATATATTTCTCGAATTATTTGATTGTGTAATAATTTTTGTTCAATGTATACTCGCTTATGCGTTCTTTCCACATCACTTCAAAAGAACAATCTCTTTCGATATTTAAACAGAGTTCTTGTTTAAACGGTTTTTTAACAGGTATTGAATAATCTAATTTTTTGTATTCGATATTCAAATATTTACAGAAATGCTCATCTAAATAGTAGTAAGTATCAAATGTTATTGTAACCACATTATTCTCGGAAAGACTTATCACAACAGGATTAATTTTTTTGTTTAATTGTTCAATCGTGTATTTTCCTTGTTCCACATCAACTATTACACCACCAATTATTATTACACAATCTGTTTTAATTCTAATTAAATTATACTTTAAACCAGTAAATGTTAAAGCCTTAAATACTGAACCTGATACTTAAATACTTAAATACTATTTAAGGCCTCTTTTCTAGGCAAATCAAAATTCGAGTCAGCTGATATGCTAAAAAATTGAGCAATTTTTAATTCTTCTTGTATTGGTGTTCTTATTGCTGATGCAAGTGATCCAATTAACTGGTTCTGTCTTATATTTGAAATAAGACTAACGTTTTGTTTTTTTGTTGATAATAGCAATTTAGTTATATATGAAGCAAGGCATGGAGAACGTTTAGGCATCAAGTGTGCTAAATCTAAAAAGTTTCCTCGATTACCCAATTCTTTTTTTAAACTTTCTTTATGCCCACGAAATGCGATACAGTTTTTTACAAAGAAAAAAGTAATATCAATCAAGTCTTGAACAATCTCTTTGTTTATAGCTTTGTCTTATCTATATTTTTTTTCTAATAAAAGTAGTGAGGGTAATGATACTTTTTTCAGTTTTAATTTAAGGAAAGCTTCAATATGTACTTCTGAATATTCGTGAATTTGTATACTTGACAAAGCTCTCGGCCACGAAGCAACTCCATCCACAGACCATGCTTTGTTAATATTGCGCCCAAACAATAAACAATGATGACAAAACATTTTATCACTCTAAACGGAATAACTGAGCCAATCTCTTCTGACATTTACATTACCAGATAGAGATTTTCAATACCATGAAATCTGGAAAGTATGGCCATATTTATCTTTGGGAAAAATACGAGTAGGAAGATCCTCAATAGTTGGCTGCATAGGTCCTTTTTTAATTAAATAATCAACTATTGTAGGTGATAAATCAACAAGCATTTTATACTTATGCGGATCATTAGATAAGTCTACATGATTGATTTTAGCTGGTCGTACAGGTTAAAAATCATTACCTATGAATTATAATAAGTTAATTATGTAATAGAAATACAAAATCTAGAATAAAATAAATTATAATTACAATTTAAATTTTAACACATACCAGAAAAAGATAAATTTGATGCTAAATGATTACTATCTGAATCTAGTGAATCAATTATTATTGTTGAATTATTAATTTCACACTTATCTAAAAAGTCACAATCATCAGTTGATTCAATATTACCAATTAGATATATGTCAATACCTAAAAAGATGATACAATTAATATAATAATTATAATATTTTATGAATAAAACAAGACAGATAATTTATTTTTTGATACATTAAATTGGTACATTGTAAAAATATATATATATATGCTACCGGAAATGTTGACATTTAGGAAAGGATGACAATTCCTAGGAAATTATGACAATTTCTAGTAGTGGAAGGAAATTATATCATTGCGTAGTATAGGTTATCATTTCCTTACAATTCCAGGCAATGATGCCATATTTTTTCATACATGTGGTACCATTTTTTTTTTAATTTGATTTAATTAGACTTAAAATAATTATTTTACTATACATAAATGTTAATTACTAATATTATAATAAAATAATAAAATATTATAATAAAATAGAGTAGTTTTTTTTTTAACTTTTTTTCATGAATTTGATTTGTATAATTTCAGAATTTTTATATTTTACATTTTATTTTTCGTAGTTATTCAGTTTTATTTTCACATGGCAAACCTCCATGACATTTAGAATTACAAACTCTAGATGCCGATCTGCAAGCACACTTGTTTGTCTTGCATTTTGTTTTATATTGACATCGGGTATATCCTTGTGCCCCTGAAATACTATTTACAGTAGCTGCCTCCCGAAGTGATATCTGTTTTTCTGCGTGACCTGCTAACTCTAAAACAGTAGTTAGATTCAATAAATTTGCCTTGCAAGGATTTATTTCCGATCTAGTGTACATATGTTTTAAAAATCCTCTTTCAGTGCCTATAATTATAATAATAATAATAATAATAATAAAAGTTTATTGCAACAGTATCAATTAACATGGTTAGATATACAATATAAAATAAGAAAAGTTGCAACTCATCCTATAAGCAAATGAGCTTGAATGTGGATGAGTTGAGTTCAATTAAGGTATAACAAAAGTGGAAATATCAACCAAAAAAAAGGAAATAAATAAATAAAAAAATAATAAATTACAAATAACAGTAAATAATTACAAATAGTAAAAAGTACAGTTATTCCAAAAAACAAAAAACAATATATCTAGGATAGAACACTAATTACATGATTTTTATATTGATTAAAATTAATAAAAGAAAAAACATTTATATTATATAATCGTAATAATAAAACACCTTTAATAATAGTGCTTTGATTACCAAAATTAGTCTTATTATGAGGAATATTAAGGTTGTTATTATTTTTTAGTCTTGTATGGTAATCATGCGATGGTTGATAATCCTTAATTAAATTTTTAATTTTATACATATATAATAAAGTCTGACGTTCATATGATATCCTAAATGTTTGAACATTAAAAATTGTATATGATAAATTTGAAGAAAAAAATCTTGGTTTATTTAAAATAACTTTTATTAATGATTGTATAGTTGTACATCATACATTAATATGACTGAAGTAAGCACATCCCCAGACCAAAGAGCCATATAAATAAATTGATTGTGCTAAAGCTAAGAAAACTACCCTTAAGGTTTTAAGATCTAATATTTTACGGAGTATTTTAAATTTATAAAATAATTTTCTAATTGAATTATTGACAGAATAAATATGGTCAACAAATTTTAGTCTGTGATCAAAATTAATACCTAAGTATTTAATATTATATACTCTCTCTAGAGGAACACAACTACACGGTAAATTTAAATATTTACAATTATAGGAATGAATATATAATTCAGAAATAGAACTATATGACGTAAACATATAGTTAGAAATATTAAATATAATGTATTTAGATTTAGCTAAGTTCAATTGAAGATTATTATTATCACACCAATTCTTAATCAAATCCAGACATATATTCGATTCTTGAATTAATTTATTATAATCTTTATTTTTTAAAAGTACGACTGTGTCATCAGCATAATACATCATATCAGCATTAAGGTTTAAGTTTAAAAGTCCATTAATATAAATGATAAATAATATTGGGCCAAGAACAGTACCTTGTGGCACCGAAAAACAATTGGTATTAATATCACTCAGGATTCCTTCAATTCGAACTTGTTGAGATCTATTTGAAATAAAAGATTTAATTAAATTTAGGGCATTGCCTCTTATGCCACAGAAATCAAGTTTTTTAATTAATAACTCATGATTCACACTGTCAAACGCTTTTTTAACATCAAGAAAAATGCCCAAAACTTTGAATTTATTATCCAAATTATTATGAATGAAGTGGGAAGTTTTAACTAATGGGTCCACTGTTGACATATTCGGACGAAATCCATATTGATTAGGTGAAAAAAATGAATGTTTATTCAAAAAAAAACAAAAGTCTTTTTTTAATACATTTTTCAAAAATTTTAGAAATAGTTAAAGTTAATACAATAGGTCTGTAGTTACTACATAGTTTTTTGTCACCTGATTTAAAAAGAGGCAGAATAATAGTGTCTTTATATGTAGAAGGATATTTTCCAGAGACCATAGAAAAATTAAAAATAATGGACAAAGGTATTGATATTGTGTCAACTGTTTTTTTAAGAATAAAATTAATCAAGTCATTAGTAAAAAAAGAAGTATTTTCTGGAATTTAGCGAAGAAAGTTTGAAATTTCAATGGGATATATTGGATCAAGATAAATAGAATCATTTATATGGCAATTATGGTTTAATTCATTCCAATTTAACTTATTATAGTTACTAGTATTAATTTCATCAAAAATATTTTTTCCAACATTAATATAATAATTATTTAATTCATTTAATATTTCCGATTTTTTAGTTAAAGTGGTATTTGAAACTAAACTATTCAGACAGTTTATTGGAGGTTCTTTTTTCTTAGTACTATAAGAGACTTCATTTATTAATTTCCATGTGGATTTCATGTTGTTTTTAGTTAGAGAGATTAGATTACTATAATATAAAAAACGAGCTTTTTTAATCAAAAGGTTCAAAAGATTTCTATATTTGACATAGTATTGTTTAAATTTTAAATCAAAAGGTGAATTAAGTTTTTTCTTATAAAGTTGTTGTCTATTTTTGATTGAGATAAGAAGGCCATTAGTTATCCAGATTTTAATTTTATGTGTTTTTTTAAATTTACTTTTTGAAATAGTAGTAACCTTAGTAGCATCAGAAATTAATTTATTTATTTTACCGTTAAATTTATCAACCAAAAAGTCTACATCATTATTAATTAATAAACTATGCCAATCAAATGAAGAAATTAAAATATTTAATTTATTGAAATTAATGATTTTTTTGTTATTAAAATTATTCTGTCTTACATTATCCTTTACACTGTCAATAAACTCCTCTTTAATAAATAAGGTCAAACTAAAATGATCAGTAATATCTGTTTTTATAACAAAAGAATAGGCTTTAGATATATCAATATTTCTTATAAAGATATGATCAATACAAGACTTTGTAGTTTCAGTAACCCTAGTGTAAGAGTCAAAACATGAAATAAAATTATAAGATGTCATAATATTTAAGTAGTTAGAGACATCACTTGATTTTTCAAGGATATTAATATTCATATCACC
Source organism: Sipha flava (assembly GCF_003268045.1). Lineage (NCBI taxonomy): Eukaryota > Metazoa > Arthropoda > Insecta > Hemiptera > Aphididae > Sipha > Sipha flava. The sequence continues at coordinate 5,591 of NW_020272968.1, read as the reverse complement.
ACAGATAATTACTTTATCATTAACAGAAATGTTGGACAAATAAGAATCAATGCCCATTAAAAAATTATTAATGACTAAACTTGGTGAACTATAAATTCCTATTATTCTATAATTATGTAAATTGTATTTAAAATTAATTTCTATAGAATTGCAATCTGATACAAGGGCGGATCCAGGGGGGGGGGGCACTGGTGGCAAGTGCCACCCCCGTTGGAAAAAAACAAAAATTTTAGTATCGAAATCTACGTATCGTCGGAAATGTATAAAAATAAAATATTTGTAAACATTACGAATGCGACCATACTGCTATGCAATCATTGTTCTTTATCTAGGCTCCCTAGTAATCCCGTGCGTTATACCTATATCTAATTGACCGATACGGGCATACGGCTCGTACGACTGTATGAGCCAAAAATAATTCCGATAACTCAACGTCAAAATATCGTAACCACGATTATACAAATTATGATACGGTTTTATTGTTTTATTTATATATTATTTTATTTTATTTATTTCAATTGTGTTTGGTTATAAGATACGTTTATAATAATTCTATACAAGAAGACTTTATCACTTTTATCGATCCACATAAAGAAAATTTTGATGCTCTTAATACTGAGCCTAAATTAAGTGGTGAAGTTTTTGGTAAAACAGTTTTAAAAATCATGAAGAAACTTGGATTAGTTTTGAAAAATTGTGTAGGTATATCAACAGATGGGTGTAGTGTAATGTCTTCTAAAATTTGTGGAGCTGTTCGAACTATTCAAAATGAAATTCCGGGAGCTATTTGGTGTCCGTGTTTTAATCATAGCTTAAATTTATCTATAGCTAAAAGTTGTCAAATTCAATCGATCCGTAATGCATTTGGTCAAATCAAAGAAATTGTAAATTTTTTTAATTCAAGTTCAAAACGTAACTTTGTGTTAAAATCATGTTTGCATGCTGCATTACATTCTTTATGTGAAACTCGTTGGATTGAAAGGCATACAGCGGTTTTACAGTTTTTAACTGGCTTGCCTAAAATTCTTGAATCTTTATATGATATTGCTCATTGGGATGAACGCGAGTCGTCAAGTAAGGCAAAGTTGCTTTATAACTCAATAGATTGTAAATTTATTATAACTCTTTACGTAACGTCATCAATATTTTCAATTACATTGCCATTAAGCACTATTCTTCAGAAAAAAAGTTTCGATAAGAAATCTGCAAACGATGCTATTAAAACTACCGTTAAAACGATAAAATCACTTCGTCAAAATTGTGAAACAAACTTTCAAGAAATCTTTTTAAAAGCCAGTAAACAAATGGAAGATCTTCATATACCAATATTAAAACCAAGAACAGTAAAGAAACAAATTAACAGAGTAAATTATTCAACTGACTCAGTAGAAGATTATTTCCGTGTAGCTATATACAATCCATTCCTTGATTTTATAATAAATGATATAAACGATCGTTTTACCGAAGAAACTCTAAGTATATTTAGTTTGGGGATATTTATTCCTCAAGTATCTATGTCTCAATCCCTCGAATATTTTGAATATAATTTACGTATAATTTAGAAACAGTTTGGCAATGTCGAAGAAATGAGCAAACGAATTGTGAATGAAGAAGATTTCATTATTAAATTAAAAGGAGAATTACAGTGGTGGAACCAACAGTGGCAAGATAAAAATTCTGACATACCAAATTCAGCTTTAGATACTCTGATAAAATGTGATAGAGAAATATTTTCACTTATTAATATGTTTCTCACAGTTTTGACTACTCTACCAGTAAGTGTTGCTTCGGCAGAGAGGAGTTTTTCGTCACTTAGAAGGATTAAGACATGGATGCGTTGTAGGATGTCAGAAGACAGATTATCAGATTTGGCCGTTATTCATGCCCACAAAAAAGAAGATATTGACATAGATACTGTGATTGACAGATTATCGAAAACAAAAAATAGAAAATTAGATTTTATTTTATAAATGTAATAAAAGCATTAAGTTAAGTTCCATTTATGAATAAATTATAAAAAACAAGATAATATTTTATAAGATATAAAAATAAATGTAAAAAACATACATTTTTATCACATTTTTTTTTTTTTTTTTTTTGGTGGGGGGCCCAAATCCGCTCTTGATCTGATATGATATTAGTACTAAGGTCCATGATAATAATATTATTTCTAATAAAAATAGTAACACCATCAGATATATTTAAAAAACCCAAGGAATGGTATGTCTTAAATCCATTAATATTAAAGTTTAGATCCACACTTAACCAAGTTTCAGTTAAAATAATAAAATCAAAAGTGTGTGGAATAGAATTTAGATAAACCAAGAGTTCGTTAAAGTACAAGTTAATATTACGAATATTACAATGAAAAATTGATAAGTCATTAGTATTGAAAGCAATATCAGATAAATTATCAATTACCTTATTAGCTACATTGTTAATAGAATTAATTTCATTAAGTATTTCAGGTTGGAAGAACATAGATAAAAATATAAAAAATACAATATAATTACTTATAATAAGTTGTATGGAAAATTATTACAAGTCAACACTGTCATTGTCCCATAGCTCCGATATCTTTTTGTTGTGATCCATTTTTTATAAAGTTTCAAGGTTATGAATTTTGGTGACTTGTTCTCCTTCTCCTTTTCGCATAAAAATTCCGCTCATATTTGCCCAGGTATACTTGTAATTATAGTTTTTTGCTGATTCTTTAGAAATCCATAATAATTTCTTATTATGTCTGGTTAATTGATCATTAATAAATATTTTGTTATCCGGGAAATTTCTATAAATTTCCTTAGCTAATAATGGATTATTATTTTTGTATCGAAGTTTTATGTTTTTTACAAACAATTCTTTGATATTTTTTGAAATAAGGTATGCATAAATTTTACCATCCTTGTTATTGTATGCTTTACCTCTAAAAGCGTCAATGATATGACAATCTTGAACATCACACTTTAAAGACTGTGCTAATGTTTTAACAACCTCAATAATATTTTCATTTGCAGTTTTAGGAATACCAGAAATCTCTATATTATTAGTTAGCATTATTTGTTCATTATTGTTAATTACTGTCTTGAAAAAAGAAACTTCTTTTTCTAATTTAATACATTTATTTTCATAATTTAGCATTTTATTTTCAATATCAGAAATCTTTTTAACAGCCACTTCTAGCTTAACGTTAAAATCATCAATCGAATCAGAGCAAAAACCAATAATTTCTCAATAGATTTAATGTTCTTAGAAAGTAATTCCATTTTATTCATTACAATGTTAAGGTCAATTTTTACCGAGTCAAGATTGTAATTTTCAGTGTCTAATTTTTTACGTGATACAACATTTTTTAATTTGGAAGTACAAGTTTCGCATTTCCAACTATCTTTTGCGTTATTAAAGTTCGTTTGTGTTTTAAGATTTGTACATGCAGTATGAAAATCATTGCTACATGAAAAACAAATTGCTCTTTTATTCGGGGAAACCATTAGATTACACTTTGAACAGTTTGAACACGGCATCACTACCTATATAATTATCAAGATAAGATATTATACCTGTGAGTTTATCTATATAATAATACATACACAAACGCACTAAAGACCCGATAAAGACTGTAACGATAATAAATTGAGAAAAATTTCAAATAGTTAAGTACTTACACCACACTAAACGTACAACCTTCCAGCACGAGGGCTAGATTATGAAAAAAAAAAAATAATAATAATGAATCTCTATTATGCGTTTAAATATGACGATGATTAATAAGCTATAAAAATACTAAATTATTTCTAATATAGCTTGTATAAATCTTCTTTAACTTCAGTTATAACCGCTAGTACATTTCTCAGCGATCTACGAGCGCGGTCTACATCAGGAATGCTCAGCCGTACTGTAGTTCCAACACTAAGTTCATCATATTTTTTATTCGATGTTTTAATCATTTTTTGAGCCTGTATTTCTAAATTTTGCGGAGATGATTGAACGTACATTCAGTATATTTTGTTTTCGTTGATAAACCAAATAAAAATATTATAGTTGGTAATTTTTTTTTTTTTTATTCATAGTACAGCATAAACTACTAAAGTTATTAGCTTGCAACAAAAATTGGTAATTAGTACATAATAGAGTATAGTTATACAATAAATTCTTAAATTAAATTATACATATCAATTTGTTTTAAAAATATGATTATTTTGTTGGTGTTGTCAGGGCTAAGGGCTTCAAAGAGGTTGTCGAGCAATTTTAGACTTTCTCTGGTATCTATATAGATACGACAGTGGATAAGAAAGTGCTTGACTGTGAGAGGTTCTCCGCAGGTTAGGCACATTGCTGGTTCTTCTCTGCGCATAAGATGTCCATGGGACATCTTTGAGTGACCTATACGTAATCTATTGATAACTAATTCATCTTTGCGATTTGATGTATGGGGTTTAGGCCAGTATTCGGTAGTATTTTTTATTTCTCTCAGTTTGTTATTGAGTGTACGATACCATTCAGATTCCCATAAATCAGTACAATAGGTGTTGACATTTCTATGGATGTCGATGAGTGAGGAGTACGTGCGTATTTCGATCAGAGGGTTATTTACTGCTTCACGAGCGACTTTGTCAGCTTTCTCGTTGCCATCAATTCCACAATGGCCAGGTGTCCATATAAACCGTATATCACCCTCCAAGGAGGCACCACACTGCATTCTCGTTTGATAATTAAATTTGGATCAATATTGGTGTGTGACATTTCATATTACATCCTTAAACCCAGTGGTTTTTTTAGATTGGGATTGGAACAAAATGTATTTGCAAAACGATTTTGTGTTAAAAATGGTAATGTTGACTTTTCCGAGGAGGATAGGATGCGAACAATATAATTTAGAGCTAATTTGATTCTACGAATGTGAAGGGGTGGTTCTCCAGAGATAGATAATATACTTGGAATGGGGCTGCTTCGAAATGCTCCAGTTGCAACTCTTAGACCGCTTTTGTGAATTATATCAATTGTTTTAAGAATATTGGGGTTTGCATTGGTATAGCAGATGGATCCATAGTCTAATTTGGACCTAACGAGAGATCTATATAAGTTGATTAATATATTACTTTGGTTGTGGTTGGTTTGGTCTTATATGAGGTTTCCAAGTAAGCTTGCTATCAAAAATCAAACCTAGAATCTTTATGTTGCTTACAAAGGGTAAGGGTGTGTTTCCCAAAAATAACTTTGGTTTTGAACTTTGTTTCTTTTTGGTAAACATTATACATTTGGTTTTTTCTGGTGAGAAAATAAAACCTGAGTGGAAGCACCACTTGGACAGATCATTTAGGCAATCTTGGAGTTGACGTGTCATTGATTTAATGTTTTTCCCTTTGAGATAAATATGTGTGTCATCGGCAAACATAATTGATTTGACAGGATGTGAAATTTCATCAGGTAGGTTGTTGATTGCAGCTTGAAAAAGTAGAATGCTCAGGGGGGAACCTTGTGGGACTCCGTTCTCGAGATCAAATTTATCTGACATGTGTTCATTAATTCTTACTTGGAAAGAACGTTCTTTAAGAAAACTTGTTATAAATTGTAACATTTGCCCATTAATGTGC
>NW_020272967.1:0-6363 GCF_003268045.1 Sipha flava | reverse complement strand
TGCAATGATACGACCTAATTGCCAGTCCGTAGGTGGGCGATTTGGAGTTTCCACGATGACTAGGTTTCCTTCGGATAAATTTGGTGTGGGTTGGTATCATTTGAGACGTCCTTGGAGGGTGGTAAGATATTCCCGAGTCCATCGTTTCCAAAACGTTTGATGGCATTGATGGAGTAGCTCCCAGCGGTCGAGACGATTCATTGGACATGAAATAACATCAGGATCGGGCACAGCTATGATAGGTTGACCTATTAGAAAATGGCCGGGGGTCAAAGCAAATATATCATTAGGGTCAGATGAGAGTGGGGTTAGAGGTCTGGAGTTCAAAATTCCTTCTATGCGAGTCACTAATGTTAACAATTCTTCATGTGTTAGGATTTGTTTTCCAATCGCATGCTTCATATGATGTTTCACACTCTTTATAGCCACCTCCCAAAGCCCACCAAAGTGTGGAGTTGCAGGAGGAGTGAAATGCCATTGACAAGGTATATGTGTAGAAACATTCGTCTGAGTTTGATTATCCTGAAATAACGCCTTTAGTTGTTGTGTATATATTGGACGGTATACCACGACGAGCTACAAATCGATTGAATGCAGCTAAAAATGCAGTGGATGACATGTCCGACACAATTTCCAAATGAACTGCTTTAACCGACATACATATAAATAGAGCTAAATACATTTTATTTGTGCGTGGATTACGGCGGCGACTCTCCTTGACTAAAAACGGACCACCATAGTCCATACCGACCTGCGAAAAAGGCCTGTTTTGTTGGACGCGCGATGATGGCAAATTTCCCATGATTGGGTGTGGACGACATGTCTTAAAACGAATACAAGTTACACAAGAAAAGATAAATTGGCGAACCGCATCTCTACTGGACAGAATCCAAAACTGTCTTCTGATCATTGATAGGACAAGTTTAAGACCGGTATGTAAGAATCCTTGGTGGAAATGTCGAATGATCAATTGAGTCAAGTGAGATCTTTTCGGTAACAAGATAGGTTGTTTGGCATCCGAATCCAAAGAAGCATAACGAAGTCGACCACCCACCCGAATCACTCCAAGTGGGTCGATAAATGGGGCTAATTGAGCTATGGTGGCTGGCTTTAATATACCATCTGTTTTTATTAATTGACCTTTGAGTTCCGGGAAGTATCTGGCTTGAGTAATCAAAACTGCGTGAATGAGAATATGATGTAACTCCTCTTGTTTCAAGGGACCATCTGGCATTGGTTGACGATGGGCCTTGATAGCAAGACGTCGAATGTCCGTTGCATACGAATAAAGGACGAGAAACGTTGTAAAATGTCATCTTGTGGTTCGGTGCTAGTTATGGTACTTATGAAAACAGATGGAGGCTGAAATTCGGGCAATTTCTCAGGTGTAATTGGAATGAAATTATATTTGGGCCATTGAGCATATGAAAAACGAAGAAAGTCCGGTCCTTCTCTGTGTCTTTTACAGGCAACTGTTGCAGCAGGAAGAAGACCTCGAGATGCAGGATCGGCTGGATTTTCCTTTGTATTTACGTAGGCCCACTCACAATCTGGAAGGAGAAAGTGTATTTTTGCAATTCGATTTGTTACAAAAATTTTAAAAGTTTTTTGAGGAGCAGTCAACCACGATAAGACAACTGTAGAATCAGTCCAAGCAAGTACTCGTGAAATGGAAATTTCAGACATAAGTAAAGTTTTGACTCGATTTAATGTTTGAGCTAATAATAATGCTCCACAAAGTTCCAGTCGTGGTATGGATAGTGATGCCTGTGGGTCAGCAGCCTTTAATGGTGTGACCTTTGTCTTTCAAGTAACAAAATAAACGTTGATAGAATTTGAAGTGCTTATTACTCGTAAGTATACATTAGCAGCATAACCATTTGATGCTGCATCAGAGAATCCTATTAGTTGAATTTCCGTATGGGATCGATATCAATATGTCGAGGAAGAATAATTGAATCTAGTGCTGGTAGTTCTCTTACAAATTGATCCCAACTACAGTGAAGATGTGCTGGAAGTGGTGTGTCCCAATGCAGACACAGTTTCCATAATTCTTGCATAAAAATCTTGGCCCATAATAGTGTGGGTCCTAAGAAATCAATTGGATCAAATAGTCTAGCGATAGTTGAGTGCACTTTTCGTTTTGTATATTGACCCGGGCGAAGACTTGTGTGGTAAGCAAAATGATCTGATGATGGATCCCAATGAAGGCCTAAAACCTTCACAGAGGCCTCACCTTTGGGATCCAATGATAATAATTTTGCGTGATCTTTAGTGTCGATATTCTCTAAGATAACCGGGCAGTTGCTTGTCCACTTTTTTAAGGTGCATCCACAAGAATTCAATAAGCCGATGATGTCTCGTTGAATGATAGATAACTCCACTTCTGTATCTGTTCCTACCACGATGTCATCAACGTACGTTTGGCGATTGAGAATATTTTTCACGGCTGGGAATTTTGAACCAGCCTGAGCATCTAATTCATGCAAACATTGAATAGCCAAATATAGAGCAGAAGTAACGCCATAAGTGACAGTACGAAGTTTATATTCAATCACTTCTTCCTCAGGAGATTCACGCCATAATATATGTTGGTACGCACAATCGTTGGGTTTTAACAAAATTTGTAGATACATTTTGGTTATGTCTGCGGTCAACAAATAACGTTTTAACCTACTCCTTACAAAAATATCAAAAATATCAATCTGTAACTTAGGGCCAGCTATAAGGACGTTATTTAACGATAAACCCGACGATGTAGCAGCAGATGCATCGAACACAACACGCAACTTTTCGATCTTTTTACCGTCACGTTTCACGACAGCATGGTGCGGGATGAAATATTTTCCAGCCTGAGTCACTCTTTTCATATGACCCAGAGCCAAGTATTCCTTCATAAATTGTTGATATTCGGCGTATAATGCTGGATCTTTATTTAAACGGCTTTCAAGATTGAATAAGCGTTTTTGCGCAAGTGAGCAAGACTCACCTAGGCCATGATTTTGCAAAAACATACTGGAGGGGAATTGGGCTTGATTCTTTTTGAATTTCGAATGGTTTTGCAAAGACAATACCGTATCTGTAAATGGAAGTGCAACACAGAACCTGCCATGTTCATCACGCGTTGTCGTTTCTGAGAACCTTTTCTCACATTGGTGGTCTTCAGTGGTGGGACTTTTTGGTTGCGTAATTTCTTCAACTGATCAGAAAGATTGAATCATGTCATTTAAGGAAGATGACGTTACTGACAACGAGTGAGCATAAAACGCATTCTGTTCATCAAGGAGTCCGAAAACAACCCATCCCAAGAAAGAATCCACCGCTGACGGCAAACCTTGAAATTGTAAAATGTCGGCTCGGTGCTTCATTATGTGAGGAAGCCAATCTCCACCAATGAGCATATCTAATGACGAGAGAACATCAAATGAAGGGTCAGCTAATGATAGATGACCGTAAAACTGACGAACACAAGGTGGTAATGGCACAGAAGGCATGTTAGTGGTAATCTGAGGTAAAATAATGATGTCAGAACTACAGAACGAAGGTTCATGTTGTTGCCATGGTACAAAGTGATAACTGGTAATCCCTTTTACGTTATCTATTGATTTTTTTGATAAACCAACTATGCCTATTTGACATCAGCGTCTGGGAAGGCCTAGCTTTGATACACATCGCATGGTCATGGCTGATACTTGTGATCTACTATCCAATAATACACGAACGGTTTGATAATCACCACGGCAGTCACGCATAGGAACTATGGCGGTTCCCAACACGACCGTGGAAGTGGCGCAGGACAACCCAGAGAACTTAGTAATGTTATCTTGTGAAGTGCTTTGAATAGGATCGTTTTCTTATACAACACATGACGAGATGGAATCTTGATGAATTAAAGAATGGTGTCGTTTTTTATACACTGAACATGACTATTTAGATTTACATGCTTTTGCCGTGTGTGAAGGACTTAAACATGAAAAACACAATTTTGTTGACAACGCCGTATCCCGTCGTTTTTGTATTGAAAGATCCTTGAAAACTTGACAACGATACACAAAATGTTCTCCTATACAACATGGACATTTTGGATTGGACCCCTTTTTGCTAGTTGATGTAGTAGTAAGAGATGACCTGGTTGTCTTATAATCCTTGAGTCGTGTGTGTTTTTTTTCGGTTCGATCATTGTCTGGACCTTTTGTATTCTCCAGGATTCTACAACGGTGATGAACGAACGTAAGCAAAGAATCAAAAGTAGGAATAGTTTCCTGCAAAACACTGGCTTCGAACAATTGTCGAGTAATCGGGTTCAATAACCACGACCCAATATAAAATAACATAAAGTCAGACAGATTGTCTACACCAAGCGCAGTAATCGCGGCAACATTTTATTAGAAAATATTAATGAAGTTCAGAAGAGACGGCAATGATTCTGCAACCATTGGGCGAAATGAAAATCCAAGTGGGCTGAAGTCAATAAACGTTGGTTGTAGTAACGATTCATTAATGTCTTCCAGGCAATATCATAATTACTATTGGTGAGAGGTAATGAACTGATACAAGACAATGCCAGATCAGATAAACAAGATAATAGGTAATGAAATCGGTCAATTTTACTTAGATTGTCATTTCGGCGTATTAAGGATACAAACTTATCACGGAAAGGTTTCCATTGAATTAAGTTACCATCATATTTAGGCAAATCGATTTTAGGTAATGCTAAAACAAAAGACGTGGAAGTCGATATATGCGGGGCGTTTAACACAGAACTATTCATTGGTTTAACACTAAGTAATTTATTGGCTATAGAATAAGTATTGTAGTACAACTCTTCTGTGGAGATTGTTACGTTTGAATCAACGGAAAATTCATCGACGATATTGAGTTCTATTAGGACATCCAAAATCATATTTTGTTGTTCTTGAAATAATTTGAATAAAGTTTCTAATTTATCCATGCAAACTGCCAAATCTTCAATCAACGCACCATTATTATTGAATTTGACAGCCATCGAATGTATGCTATGGATAGACTTGTCAGTTTGATCACGCACAGCACGCGCGTGCGTTAACTTCTTTTTAGATGTATCTGTCTTGGGTTTACCCATTTTTCAAATATATTATCTCGGCAAATATCCGGCTCGAAGGACCAAAATATACGCGCGAAATTCTCGCAGGTGTATGTTACGAGAGCTTATCGCAACGGCAGAATCCGGTGGACTGCCACACGTATAAATGGAAAATCAAAGGATGAAGGAGGAGAGATATAATAAAAATGATCAGCAATTGGTTTATCAAAATACAAAGTCTTTTTAGATTAAATTAAATAAACATTGAATAAGCTTACGAACTAAAGGCAAAAAGAGGGGGGGGGAGCAACGTATAATAAAATATATATATAAAATAAATGTCCCCAATGGACGTACAGAACAAATATATTTTGTTTTCATAAAAATAATTAAAAGGTTGACCTATCTCCAAACGGTGCCACGATGACAGGTAACCGAAATTATCCACGTCCACACTAAATTGAGTTTCATATAAGTATAATGATGATGGGCATCATATAATTTCAACAAATACGGCGAAGACGCACTTATTAAAATGGCGTCAAAGGCTCACTTATTGAACGACGACGAAGGCGTACGTATCACGTTTACGATGACGAAGGCGTCGTATTATAACCCAAAAAGCGACGAAGGCGTAATTAACTAACGGCGACGAAAGTGCACGTATCACGTATACGACGACAAAGGCGTCGTATTATATCCCAAAGAACGATGAAGGCGCACTTAATTAATGGCGACGAAGGCGCACGTGTCACATGTTCAAAACCGAAGGCGATAGAAAAATGGCGACGAAGGCGCACGTACAACCGGAATACAACCACAAAACACAAAGACATACGAAAAAGTGAATAATAATACGCAGTTCAGAGCGCGTTTTACACTCCTGTCCTGGCGACGAAAAGGAGAAAACATATATGATCACCATACGCGTTACCAACTCGTCCAAGCCAGGACACGCGGAAGTGTTACCAACTGCGCCTTATTGTTGATATGTTATAGGACCGAACATTCTCCCAGCGTTGAAAGACGTAGACTTTCAAAAAAATTAGATCAGCTCATCTTGACAAAAAATCACCTGAATGCTTAAAACTAAGATAACATAAAGTGCAAAAAAAAAAAAGAAAGAAAGAAAATTTAGGAATAAATGATTGATCAAGGGATGGATGAGTCGGATACTGGTAGTTTCACTAATTTGACGACTGGACGTATAAGTACACCATCTCGAGTTTGAATGGTTGCTGCACGTACAATTGAATCTTTACCGGGGTGGACTGCAATGATACGACCTAATTGCCAGTCCG